>NC_069500.1:1103630407-1103657907 GCF_027579735.1 Bombina bombina
TTCTTGGGGAATCAATCACCCTGTTGAGAGATGTTAAAATTATCTTTTTTTTTTTTTTTTTTTTTTTGCTGTGGTCAATTAGGGACAGGTATAAATGTGCAGTATTGTGCGGATCCATTTTTTTTCTTTATCCTTTAACCCCTTAGTGACCACATCACTTTTCAATTTTCTTACCGTTTGGGTGCAGGGCTATTTTTCTGCGGTGTTTGTGTTTATCATATATTTATATACTGTTTTTCTCGCCATTAAATTGACTTTCTAAAGATACCATTATTTTCATCATATCTTATAATTTACTATAAATACATTTATAAAATATGATTAGAAAATTGAAAAAACACACACTTTTTCTAACTTTGACCGCCAAAATGTGTTACACATCTACAACCAACAAAAAACATGTACTTTGCTTTTCTAGCAAGTTATAGGGCAATAAGTAAAAGTAGCACTATGCCATTTCCAAACCATATTTTTTCAAAATTTGCATGTTACATTTTAACACTGATATCTTTATATTTATATATTATTATTTTTTTTTTAGTAGACAACCCAAAGTATTGATCTAGGTCCATTTTGATATATTTCATGCCACCATTTTACTGCCAAGTGCGATCAAATAAAAAAAAGTTTTAACTTTTTCACTAACTAGGTTTCTCACTGAAATTATTTCCGAACAGCTTGTGCAATTATGGCACAAATGGTTGTAAATGCTTTTCTGGGATCCCCTTGTTCAGAAATAGCAGACATTTATGGCTTTGGCATTGCTTTTTGGTAATTAAAAGGCCACTAAATGCCTCTGCGCACAACACTTGTATTATGGCTAGCAGTGAAGGGGTTAATTAGGAAGCTTGAAAGGTTAATTTTAGCTTTAGTGTAGAGATCAGCCTCTCATCTGACACATCGCACCCCTTGATCCCTCCCTGACCACTCTTAAACAGCTCTCTTCCCTTCCCCCACCTCGCTATTGTCACCGCCATCTTTAGTACTGGCAGAAAGTCTGCCAGTATAAAAATAAAAAGTTTTATTTTATTTATTTATATATTTTCTGCAGGGTATTATCCCTCCCCCTCTATTTGCCACCATTTTGGGTACTGGTATCTGCCAGTATCCACTTTGAAATAAAATTTGCCATTTTTTAAAAAAAATCCCACTTTTTCTTTAGTGTAGCTGCCCCCCTCAATACCCTACCCCCCCAGATCCCTTTTCCCAACATTATTTCCCTCTCCCACCTTCCTCTCCCTCCACTTCTTAGTTAGTGATTGCACATGCACACACACACCCCCCCGGGCGCGCTATCACGCGCACTCGCAAGTCATTTCCCACTACTGGCCGGACATTCTCCAACGATGGGCCACCCACCCGCCTCCCTGCAATGGCTGCCACCAACAGCGGCACCATCGCTGGATGATGCAGAGAGGGCCACAGAGTACCTCTCTGCATCGGTGGGTAAAAAAAGGTATTGCAATGATGCCTCAATATATCGATCATGATCGCTTCCACCCCTTGAAACCCCTGAGGACGTAGTTTTTGTAGGACGTGCTCTCCAGCCTTTCTGAGGGGCAGTGCAAAGACTACAGTTTAGAAATTTTAATTTGCAGGAAAATAGACAAAATAAAAAATGAAATTGCATTGCAAAGTTCTCCCCCCCCCCCCATTGATGTACAATGTAACCATTTTTATGGGGGTTAAATGTTGAGCTAACTTATCTTTAAATAACACTGCCCTACAACCAGCAGTAGAAGTCAGGGCCTGACAAACTGATACCAAACTTAGCAGCCACACACAGACTTGAGGATCAGTATGTGCACATTTTTTGGAGCCAGACAAAGGTGTTTGCATACACATCTATGCAGCAAGCAAGGACTCCTGAGATTTGTAAATATATTGGGTTAATGTATCATTTCTATGTTTCTTTTTAAAGTTAGCTATTAAAAAGAGAGGGTTTTCTAAAAGTGCTACATCTTATAGTAATAATTATATCTACCTTTTTATATTCCAGCTGACATGTATTTTTTTTTAAGGTTTATTTTAATTTTTGTTTTTATTTCCCCCCTACATTTAAGCTTGTGTTGGTTATGATGGTGATCTGAATATGTGAGCGATTTGCGTGTAATAAAATTCATATAAATCCACTTGACCTCAACAAGGAATAATTTGCAGATTGGAAAAAAAAAAAAATATATATATATATTTAAAAAAAACTTGTGACTTTAATTTGTTATTCACACAAAGGTGTTTCTTTATCTTACAGTAACAAAAGGCTCTGCTATTACTGGCACAATCCTACTAACAGCTACTCATCTGACACCGCGTTTAATGTCTTAGTGACTGTTTCTTTGTAACTTGTATCAACTTTCTTTTATGTATGAACGATGTAGTGCACACACTGCTGACTAATTCAAACATCCGGAGCAAATATTACACATCGTATGAACATCACAGAAGAGATCAGACAATTCTCTTATAGTTATGAGATCCATTTAACAGGAAATAGGCTGAAATCAGCACCCTCACCTTTAAATGGACACTAAACCCAATTTTTTTTATTTTATGATTCAGATAGAGCATGCAATTTTAAGCAACTTTCTAATTTACTCCTATTATCAATTTTTCTTAATTCTCTTTCTATCTTTATTTAAAAAGCAGCAATGTAAAGCGTAAGAGCTGGCCCATTTTTTTTTGAGTCCCTGGTTTATGCTTGCTTATTGGTTTGATAAATGTAGCCACCAATAAGCAAGCGCTGTCAAGGGTGTTGAACCTAAAATGGGCTGGCTCCTAAGCTTTAAATACCTGCTTATTAAATAAATAGCAAGAGAACGAAGACAAATTGATAGTAGAAGTATATTAGAAAGTTGCTTAAAATTGCATGCTCTGAGTCATGAAAAATTGGGTTTAGCATCCCTTTAAATCTTCTGCAAAATTGTTTCTTTCTCCATATTATAAAAGATTCTTTAAAATAATACAGTGTATTAAAACAAAAACAAATGCTTGTTTAATACACCTGTGCTTATGGGCATTACCAACCATTCTTTTTCTGTATGTAGAATCCCCTTCTAGTTGTGTTTAAAACAATGCTAAACTCAAAATCCTATTCCTCGTGTAATGTTTCATTATAGGGGAATTAAAAACCATTGCAGTGAAATTTTATTAATTTGCCTTTTTTTTTAATTTTATTAAAGGGGCAGTAAACACTTTGTAATTACAATACATTTCTGTTGTGTTGCTGTAGAATAACACATCAGCCAAATCTAAACTTTTTAAAAATAAATTGACTTCCTTTTTATTACAATTGTTTATTAATAGCTAAACTCCACCCACCATTTGCCTTATTTGGAGGAGCCAATCTGAGCTTTTGTCTGCAGACAACAAGGGTAGCCACTGTCATACTGTTAGTATAAGGTACATTGTTTGGAAGTTATCTGATAAAGCCAATTAGAGATATGTAGCAGATTTAGCATTGAGAAATCTGCAGGGTGCATTTTAAGTTCTGAGAATTAGAAATTGCTAAATTTTCAAAGCTAAATAACATCTATTTTAATGTTTTTAAAACATTTTATTTTATAATCTGACTTTTTGCAATGCATTAAATAATAATAAATTGACTTTATTAATCTCCCTGTAAATTTACTTTTGTGGCCAAAATGGTTTAGTTTTGTTTTGTTTTTTTCTCTCTCTCCCAGATTTCAATTTTGGACTCAAAACGAAGCATGAATATTGGAATATTTTTGAAACAATTCAAAAAGTAAGTGTATTCTGGGTTTGAAATGCAAATGGCGTGTGTATGCGTTTGTGTGTGTGTGTGTGTGTGTGTGTGTATATATATCTCAAAGAAATAATTTGCAGATTGGAATTTTTTATATATATATATATATATACATATATATACTGTGTATGTGTGAATATATAATATATATAGTGTGTGTGTGTGTGTATATATATATATATATATATATATATATATATATATATATATATATATATATATATATATATATATATATATATATATATATATATATATATATATATATATATATATAATCTATATCACACAGAGAAAGTCCAGCACTCACTCACAAGCTCTCAGTTAAGATTAAAAGCTAAAGTGGAAGCGTTAGTTACCGCATCTGGCCAAATGGGATAATACCACGTCAAGGTCTCTTCCAAAACCTGAGTCCCTAAACAGCCACACAATGCAAGCTCTCAATACAACAAACTGGGAACAAGTGAAGGGTGCACAGGCTTATGTAATCACCCTAGACATATACAAAACACGGAAGGGGACTGCACCCTCAGACCGGACCGGGTACACATCCCATGACCCTCCAGCATGCACAGCCCTGGGTGCACAATAGCACTCTCAGGAAGCTGCACTGTCCCCAGAGCCAAAGGCAGTTAACCCCAGATAGGTCTGGGTGCAAGGCCCATAGCCTAGTTCTAGACCAGTGTGCTTTTCAAAGAGGAAAACTTTTGTGAAGTATATCAGTCTGATCCCGCCAAGTAAGGTCAGTCCAGCCCCGGAATACCAGGCAATTCCTCTGAACAAGCAACATATTTAAAGGGATATAAAGTTTAAAATGGAATGTGCATTTCAATTTGAATTGGAAGCATTTTTTGCAATATATTTCCATTAGCAAAAATTATTCTAATAAAACTTATCACTGTTTTTCTCCGGCATACGCACATATTCTGTGAGAGCCCATGCACCAGTATTCCAACACCACACCTTCTCCAACAGTGGCTTGTATGACACAAATTATGTCTTCAGAAGCAATACACACTCTGAGCATTCCGACACTGCGGATCACGTCCGCCAGACCTTGCTGAATACAGTGAGCAATATGCTCGCTGTATTCAGCATTGCACCAGCAGCTCACAAGTGCTGCTGGTGCAACGCCGCCCCCTGCAGACTCTCGGCCAATAGTCCGCCAGCAGGGGGGTGTCTTTCCGGCGATGACTGTCCGCCTGCTCAGAGCAGGCGGACAGGTTATGGATCAGCGGTCTTTGTGACCGCTGCTTCATAACTGCTGTTTATGGCAAGTCTGAAGACTCGCCAGAAACAGAGGCCATCCATACGGAGCTTGATAACTAGAGGCCACTGTGTTAAAATACTGGTGCACGGGTCCTCACAGGATATGTGCATATGCTGCAGAAAAAATGTAATACGTTTTATAAGAAGCACTTTTGCTAATGGAAATATAGTGCAAAAATGCTTTTATTTCAAATTTAAAATGCACCTATATAACTGTATATAGTAAAATTAAAAAAATCCATACAAATCTTTAAAAAAAACGTTTTAACTTGTTTTAATGTGCAATTTAATTTCGGTCTATAGTTTTATTAAAGGGGCATGAAACCTTTTTTTTCTTTTTGTGATTCAGCTAGAACTTTAAAGTTTCAGGTTTCCTTTGATTATTAAATTTACATTGTTCTCATGGTATTCTATGTTGCAGAGAATACCTAGGTAGGTATCCATGCATGTATGGCAGCAAACATTGCTGCCATCTAGTATTCTTGCAAATGTATAGCATTGTTAAAAGCATTCTTGCAAGTCTACGGCCCTATAGTGCTCCAGACAAGTGCGTGCTCCTGAGCCTGCCTACCTATCTGCTTTTCAACTCTGGATACCAAGAGAACAAAGTAAATTGATAAAAGAAATAACTTGTTGTTGTTGTTTTAATTTTTTACTATTTGAATCATGAAAGAAAAATTTGGGGTTGTATGTCCTTTTTAAGGAAAGAAAACACAATGTATGTCTATTTAAATGCAGTAGAGAAAAAGCAACTGTTTAAATATTATTTTTTTGTAAAAACATAAAGTAATTGATGCTTTATCCAGTTTGCTTTAGCTTTATCATTAATAATCATTTTGTGACAGGTCGGCTGAGCAAATCGTTGAAGACCTTCGTAAGGGGAGCTGTGACCTGTATGACTCTGAGACTCTGCAAGAGGTTCTTAAGCTGTCTCCAGAAGCAGAAGAGGTAGAAACTGTATTAGATTTACACACTGAATACAACTAGAACAATTTATCTACAGCCATCTAGAAAACATTTATTTGTGTATAAACCAGTTATATTGTAGCATCATTTTAAATGGACAATCTAATGTAAAAAATCTACTTTTTAGAGCATTTTATATCTAAACAGATGCCCTTTTTTACTGCGTGTTTATTATCTCCTTCAAAAGGGCTAAACGCTTAATACTTTCCCACTGCCGCGCATCCTGCGAGATTGTCACGGGTTGAAGGTCTGGTCTGCTACCTGTCCGCGCTGCTCATTATCCTATTTTTAAAGGGACAGTCTACTTGAAAATTGTTGTTGTTTAAAAAGCTAGATAATCCCTTTATTTTGCATAACTTTTTACCTCTGTGATTTACTTGTATGTAAGCCTCTGCAGTCTGCCCCTTATCTTAGTGCTTTTTACAAAATTGCATTTTAGCCAATTAGTACTGATTCATGCATAACTTCATGAGATTAAGCACAATGTTATCTATATGGCACACATGAAATAGCCCTGCCTGGCTGTGAAAATCTTATAAAATGTACTGAGATAAGAGGCAATGCCCTGCAGGGACTTAGAAACAGACAGACATTTCGAGCTTTAGAGATTTATAAAGTATATTAATATAACAATGTTGGTTGTGCAAAGCTGGAGAATGGGAAGTACATGTGTTTAAATTTGTAAACAATAAAAAAAAGTAGACTGTCCCTTTAAGGAAATCTATGAAGCATGAAATGCCCAGCCCCAGACACACCCACTTTATGGCTGTAACATACACATGGGTTGTCTGAGGCCTTGCCCCTCTTGATGAGGCCCTGCCACGAATATGAGTTGGCCTTTTTTAACTACCTGTGTCCCAGAAAGCCTCTGGGAAATGTTGGGAAATATGTCAGTGATACAGAGTTCTAGAACACCCTCAATCTGCTTTAGATGATGATTAGGCCAGTGATTGGACCATAAAAAATCAATGACAATGTATTGAACCTATTTGGATGAGTGCACACACGCACCTATCTACTTTGTTTGTTTTTTGTGTTAGTCTTTTTTGTACCTTTTTTTATTCTTGAGTTTAGGGGATTGGTATTACAGGCACTATATCAGTATAAAATATGTGTAAAATCCTAGGTAAGGATAAAGTGCTGCAGGTACGAAGCAGCGTACATGGGTCCAAAGTACTGTTTACTACAACACATTTGTGACCAGATTTTAGTTGTGCTGGAAACAAAGATGACTTGACACCGAGAGATGCAAAACCAACCAATTTGTTTGCCTGCAACTGAATTTGCAAAGAGTTAAAGGGACAGTAAACACCTTGTAATTACAAGACATTTCTGTTGTGTTGCTATAGTATAACATACCAGCCACGTCTTATGTTTTTAAAGTAAATTAACACCCTTTTTACTAGGCATGTGCATTCTGCAGGTTTGTTAGCTGCTGTATTCGGAAGAAGGCACATACTCATGGAATTAGGCTCTTTTTGAGATTTATTTCTCCTTGTGAAAGTGCAACACACTGAGATCTGTGGCGCATTTATAAGAAGAAATCCGTCTCTGAAAAGAGGCTAATCCCGCAAGCATCCACTTTCTTCCGCATTCGGTAGCTAACAAAACAGAATGCACATCCCTACTTTTTATTTCAATAGCCAAACTCCACACACCATTTGCTGTATTTGTAGGAGCCAATCTGGGCTTTAGTCTGCAGTCAACAAAGCTAGCCACTGTCATTAACTAACTTAGTATGAAGTTAATTGTTTTGCAGATGTTATTAGTTAACACAAATTAGTGACAGATATGTAGCGGGGTTATAGCCTTGCAAAGTCAGCAGGGTGCATTTCAAGTTCTGAGAGTTAAAAAATGCCCTATTTTCAGAGCTTAATTACATGAAAAGGAGGCAAAATAAATAATGGAAATATATTGCAAAGTTCTTTCATTATGCATTGTTAAACATTTTATATATAAAAAACTTGTGTTGTTTACTGTCCCTTTAAAGAGATTTCATTTAATAGAATGTGTTGCTTCCCATGAAGAAACAGTGATTATAGTTACCTGCGGCCTTAAGGATCAAATGGAACATATGTTTTATGCATAGTCATTGTTTAAACCGCACGTTTCATTCAAATGACCTAGGGAGTGAGGCTCTAGTCGGCTACTGACATGCACTGAGATAGGTTACCTTTGCTTATGTCATTGGAACATAGAGATAACTTTCACAAGTACATGTCAGTATATCTCTAGCACATAGAACATAATCAATATGAAATGGAAAAACATATCCTGCTACGTCATTTGCCACTTCACATTTGCTGTTTCCACTAGCAGTTTACACCCTTCCTGAATGAAACAGAAATTTTCTTTTTCAATGCCAGCAACATTGTTTGGGCAAACTTTTCAGGCATTATGCACTTTGTTTTATACATACAGACTGAGCAGATATCGAAAACATCACTTGATTCATATATTCTCACTAAATCTCTCAAAGTCAAAATATAAGTCAGGTTATGATCACTAGACATTAATATATTGTGCCACTTGCATTGCATTACTTACTAAAAATGGAATCTGTGTGCCCCCTCATACATAATACTCAGTTGTAACTAACAGTAATAAGTCAAGTGTGGTTTTATATATCAATCTATACAGAAGAATTTATTTACTCCAAAAAAATAATTAAGACGGCACTTTTCCAGTTGTATGTGAGGTCTCTTATGTGCAATGTCTGTAGCCCCTATTATGGGTCAGATTACAAGTGGAGTATTATTTAATACTCCCACTCGCACTCTAACTCCGCTAGAATAAGGTTTTAGCACGTGTCTGGTGGCTCGTATTACAAGTTGAAAGTAAAAAGTTTTTGCTCGCCCTATAGTCCGTTGCACGCAAAAAGCAGAATTTTGAATATCACAATCTTACGTAACGTATTCCCCCATAGAAGTCAATAAAGCAAATAAAGTGAAAAAAAAAAAACTAACGCCCTACTCACACGTAAACCCAATCGCATATTCTCCCGAGATGAAAATATGAATATTTCACATTCTAATGTTCCTCACATATCAGAAAATGTTCTATTTATTCATAAATACATTTTTCTACATATATCTGATGGTATTTTAGGAATGGTAAATATAAATACAGCATATTCTGCTATTTGAAGCACATTGGAATGGGAAATATTGACAGTAAATACACAGTATAACACTTTATTAAAATATGAATATTGCATAAATATGCTTTTTCATGTTTTCATCTACTGCAAAGGGCTCCAATGCACTTATTTACACATATAAACACATAAATACATATGTACACACAAGTGTGTGTGTATATGTGTATATGTGTGTGTATATGTGTATATATATATATATATATATATATATATATATATATATATATATATATATATATATATATATATATATATATATATATATATACATACATACATACATACATACATACATACATACATACATACATACATACATACATACATACATACATACATACGTATGTATGTATCTCTTTGTTTAAAGCCCTATGCCTGCCCCTCCCCCCCCCGAAACCTCATATCTTGGAGCCCTAATAACTTTTTTTTTTTTTTAATAAATAATTTTTAATAGTGTTATGAGTGTAACTGTACTTTTTAAATGTATTTTTAATGTGTTTTGTGCAACTTTTTTGTTTTGGGAAATAGTTAACCAGTGCTCTGGGGACGTGGTAATCACTCTAGTGTAAATCGCGATTGCACCCATGCGTTTGTGTTAACTTTCAATTTGTAATACGAGCGGCGAGCGCTAAACCCAATGCGCACAAACACCTGTGATTAACCCCTTTTTGCTCGTGCGTAACTGTTAGCGCACAACTCGTAAAATAGAGGGCATCAGCAGTGGCAGTATTAATTATTATTATAATTTTTTTTTTGTAGCGTGCCAACAGATTCCGCAGCACTAAATTGCAAGGTGGGTGGCATGTGGGCACCCCCAGTTGTTCAGACCATGAGCCATATAATCTTAATTTAGGGCATTTACTTATTTTATTTTAATTGAGTAAGCAGTAAGTAATCTTTAAAGGGACATGAAACCCAAATTGTTTTCCTTCATGATTCAGATACATCATACTGTTTAACAACTTTCCAATTTACTGCTATTAAATTTGCTTTGTTCTCTTGGTATCCTTTATTGAAGGAACAGAAGTTCACTACTAGGAGCTAGTTGAACACATACAGAAAGTTAAAGACAACCGGCAAATACTGTAGTTAGCTCCCAGTAGAGCATTGTTGCTCCTGAGCCTACCTAGGTATTCTTTTCAACCAAAAATACCAATGGATCAAAGCCAATGAGATAAAAGAAATAAATTGGGAAGTTGTTTAAAATTGAATGTACTTTATGAATCATGAAATACTTTTTTTGTTTTTATGTCAGTTTAATGCAGCTGGACATGCTAGCTGGTCAAAAAATAATATATATATATATGTGTGTGTGTGTGTGTTGTGGAAGTGCGTGAAAAATCCCATGGGCCCTAGAAACTTATAACAAGATAAGAACAGTTGTGTAACTGACTGTTAGAGAACCAGGGGACCGGTATTGTGCATTGTAATTTATTAGGGTATGATCTGGACTAAGCCTTTTCCAGCAACTATATGTAACATAAAGTTCATTACCCTTACGTACATGCACTATTAGAAAGTACTTTATATTTGCAGGCAGTGTATAACATATTTGGCAGGAAGAGGAGTCAATGTAGTACAGCGATGCGAGTGTGACATAAAACAGCAGTGGGAGTGAACAGCAGTTGTCAAAAATATATATCAAAGCGTGTATCAAAAGAAAGCTTTGCAGCTAAACTCACGTCCCTTCAGTGTCTGCTTTTCTTTTCTGGCTGTGAACAGCGAATCCGTTCCACTCGCTCGGTATCCTCCTGTGGCGTCCGTTTGTAACGCTGAACCTGCTTTCCTCCAGACTTTACTCTTCTCCCTGTGTGAACACTGCTGTGCAACCGGTCTTATTGTATTCCACTCCCCTGTGTAATCCACTAAGTTAACCCGTGCTCTCACCATGGCCAAATGGTATAAAAATCAATGAAAAAGTGGAGCACCGAGTCCAAATAGTGAGAATTAAAAATAACAACTTTATTGAAAAACACACTTGTTCAGGGACCAATGTCACCGGGGTAAAACTGATTGTATAGGTATAAAAAATAGAATTAGGCTAACATGTTTCTGCACCCACGCCGTAATCTTAGCCACATGTAAAACATTTCACAGCGTTAGACCTTAAAATACCTATCCTAACTTCCCATTGGCTCACAGGTACACACCTATAATGTTAGCAGCCAATTGGGTTACTGGTAGCCTCCGGTCTGCCATTCAATGGGTGTAACACACACCTCTGTTAATGGACCAATCAGTGACCACCAGTATCGTAACCTAGTTTAAATTGCGCTCCTAGTATATTGGAATGTAAACATGACACCGTATTAGCAATCAAAATTAAGATTAGACTCAGACTCAGTCCCACTGAATGCTTTTTTCTTGTTGCTAATGTGAGGCATATTTTACAATATTGTAATCCTATATTGGCATGTATTGCTTGACTACTGTTGCTCTCTCTCGCTCATTTGCCCCTACGTTCACTGTTAGTCTCTATTTCTTATATCCTCACGGTTTAGTGAGCCTCCCCCATCATTTGGTTCCGTCCAAAACCAATGCCAGCGTGACTCCCTTGGTGTTTTTACTTGGGTTGGATTCACTGCAATGTGTGTTAAAGACGTTACAGCTAACTTTGTTCCTCCATTCATCATGGCATAACATATTACGCTAATGTGGATCATTAACTAACTCCTCACACCACTTGAATTTGATAAACAGTTTCAGGAGATCCCTAGCTCTAATCCTCCATTTACTGTAATTATATATCGCATATTTTTTTTTTTTTTTTAAATAATTTTTTATTGAGGTATTGGCATAAAACATAAATAATATACAATACACCTTTTTGTCAAAAGAATAGGATACAAACATAAGAAACCAAAACAATTCGGCGTCTATGTAATACATTGACTAAAGGCAAATGAAACCTCGATTTTTCAATAATATACCATGTATAACTGACCAGTTAGAAATATGGATTTAGTCCTCAAGGACCAAGAGTATATGAAGTAGGAGTTATCTGATGGTCAGGAGTCTAGCTCCTTAGGAGCTTCAAAAAGAGCGTGAACAAGGGGAAAGGGGACATTCAGCGGGTAAGCACCGCTATAGATAGAAGGGAAAGGGTGGAGGGCGGAGCCATATATATATGCTAACACTTTAGGGAACTTGGAGGGGGGTTTTTAGTCTTGCCAATGAAGGGAATTGAATGGGCCATGAAGCAGTGTCAGCTATCTATTCATAGATAGTTATGCAAATATATAGTAGGGGTAAATATAAAGGTTAACCTTATATTGGAAGCTCTATCAGTATTGTTTTGACATTAATACATACTCTGACCCTATAAGGCTGGAACCTGAAATACAAAAACAATGCCTCTTTTACCATTCTATATCAGTGGTTCTAAGTTACCCAAGTATATATAGAACAGCTTATGAGCTATCAGTGGAGCTATAATAGTTTTAACATGGATATATGCGAAGGATCTAGTTAGTAGAGTAGGGATGTTACAACAATAGATTATATAATGAAAGATGATCCCATGTATCATGTCTCTAGGCCATTTAAACTAACTTATATTTACACCCTTGAGGCTCAGACTCCAGATTTAGGCATCATGTATAAAGATATTGTCAACAAGTGGAGCTCTAAAACACATTATCAACCAGATAATCATAGATTATGTAAAGAGGCTTTGCATATTATTTCCATGCTAGGAGTGTAGGTATAATAGGGTGATTAATGTATAAACATAAAACAGTGTATACCTTAGGTGAGTAGCCTATCTGTAGATAGATCTATGCAAAGTGATTTCAACTTTTTTGTAATAAACTCTATATAAAACTAACATTTAACTTAAAGAGATTTGGTATAAATTAGTATCTAGCATTTTCATTGTAAGGTATTAGATAATATAGGTACTGAAGTAACAGATTTAACTAGGTAAGTAATCCTCAAATATATCAATGTTCATACTAAGGGTAATAGCTAGGCTAGGTGACACTCCAAATATATGTAACTGTAGTGTATTATCATAAAATTAACTAATCAAGCAGATAATTTCCAGAAGAATTACGTGTCCATATCGCAGCTAAAAGCTAATATCCTGGCTAGATGTGATGTAGACGAATATAACACAAAAGATATAGGCTCTGAAAAACATGTACCTGTAAAGGTTAGGAGGCTTCAATGCTATACATGTCCTTACAGAGAATCATAAAACATAGTAAGTTAAGGGTAAATTCTAGTAGGATATGCCCAAGTATGCTACGTAAATCCGCAGTGACTGCTTACATATGGAACCTATTGTACTGGTATAACATCAGAGTCAGTTAATCAGTAATAGTGAGAGAATAATCATATTATACATACTACCCAGGCGTCTTGTTGGGTTAATAACTGTAAGTAGCAGTATGTTAAGTCAGCTATGCAGAGCAGGAATGGTTGCTGTTAAATAGCGGCAGCTACTGAAATACTATATTACTCTACTATGGCTATAAGCAACATATTCCAAGTTTTAGTATTGCAGAGTTAGCCTGTCTATCTTAGGAGCCCCAGTTTGTTGGTTACTAGCTATAAGGTTACAACCTATGCATAATATACAGTGTCATCTCAGATATCCGTAAATTAATATATAGCAACGTAGTGTTAAAGGGGCTGATATCATAATGATGTACAGTAGCTAGTTAATACAATATAGCAAAGCTGTTTATCACTTATATAAAATGAGGCTATATTATATTATTGTATAGTATAGGGGACCATTGGCTTGGCAGTTCTATAGCTTACAAGCAAACTGCCCCAGTGCCTACATGTAGGGATTCTATGACTTTAGCAGCCAAAGTCTGCTTAGGATCTACAAAGATGCATAAACATGTATAATGTATTATGCTCATTCGTGGCTGCTATCAGAACACTGGGATATGTCAGTTATTATCTGCTTTTGATTGCAGATAAAATAGTAGCAAGGAGAATAGAAAATGGGGGCCAAATAATGAGTTATGGTCATATCTACAGCTGACATAGGCACAAGGGTAAACCAACCAGGAGTTTAAAATTCTATAGTACACATTGGTTTACTAAAAAATAATAAATAAAAAGAGATCATAAAGCACACATTCAGTAATGGACCATAGTAATAATAACAGCATATTAAGTAAAACATAGGAAATATGGAAACACCCAAGTATAAATAAATGTTTAGCTTAGCAACTGAATTTTAGGTATGGTACTAGCATATAGGTTAGAGGGTTATTTAAGATAGACCTAAAAATACATGAGACTGAACTAGTATATTGAAGGAAATCCATCAGGGAATGGAGTTAGTTCAAATATTAAACATATAAACGATGTGGAGCCATGTAACCCGTGTAATGATGAAGGGTAACTGTGGTTAATGACTGAAAAGGTCCACTCAATGTCTCATCAACTATGGTATAAAAAAAAAGTTACTGACAACTGAGATTTGAACAGGGTTAAAACCAGGTGTCTATCGTGTAATAAGGGCATGGGTAAACATAAACAAGCAAACAGTTTGGTGTAAGAAAGTCTCGAAAACATTACGGCTTCAACTCTTTGCAACGTCAGGTATCTCCGTTGCTTCAACCGACTGAGGGCTCTATACCGGCAATACCATAGGGAGTGCATGGGGCTGGATAAATATAAATTAACGATCCCATAACAGTCCACAGCACCCACATAAAAGTTACGGTGTCAGAGTCAAATATCTGTCCCACACCGGATCTCATGATGGTACCGCGGCCACAGTAAGTACCTCTTTTCTGAAAACATCCCACAACAGATGCATTAGGGAGTGCATAGCACAGTTGGTAAAGGTTCCGAAAATCTGGGCTCCAGGATTGAGAGTGTGCGATCGCATGCCTGCTATCTTGCAGGCATGCAGCTATATGGCGATCACCCTGTAGTAGCTCTGCTCCAGTAAGTAGACTCTGTAACTCATCGGCCTGCATGGTATCTGGAGCGATGTTTAGGTCGGGGATCCGGCTCTCTGGTAAGCGGTATAAGCCGCCTGCTTGCCGTGTAATAGTAGCGATCCGTGCTTCTCTGTCATCAACATACAGCTGCTCTTCATCCGGGTGAAATGAGATTGGTCCCCTCTCGACTACAGGACTCTTTTGCGCCATGATGCGTCTCCTGTACAGAAGAGCCTATGTAGGTCCGCGGCAGCTCCAGCGTAGAAATTGAAGCTCTGTTATTGATCTGTGAGGTCTCATCTTTCCCATCAGGATTAGCAGGAGCCGCCATTTTAGATAGGAAAGTATCCTCTGCTTCACACTGCTCTCTAAGTACGAGTGTCAGATCCTGAAAGTTGAAGTCCAGCTGCTGCATCAATTTCTCTAGAGATTCTCTCACTAGTTTAGTAAAGTCTGCCATTCTTGGTAGTGTAGTCTAGGGACCAGAGAGCTATGAGCTATGACTATGTATCAGGTAATCACCGCTACCACGTGGAGCTATCAGTTAAATTGTCGCTGCACAGGAGGCAAAATAAATGCTTGATACCGCATTAAATAAAGTTGTAGAAATGCTGCATACCCCCTTATGATGAAGGGATTCTAGCGTTGAGTTGAAAAAACATAAATTAAATGTTCCATATGCTGAATAATTAAAGATTTTGCAGGAGCTCAAGATGTAAGCGTCCTGTCGCTGCAGTAGTTGGCTCCGCCCCTCTATATATTGCATATTTATGTTAAAACCAAAACCTGTCATTCATCATTTCAAGTGTCTCAGAGTATAGAAACATACAAAAAGAGACTCAAATATGGGTTCCAGTATTTAATCCATATATGCATATATACCATATAATAATGGTTTGCTCTTTGCTGTTGATGTTTACACTATATGAGTCTCTTTTGTGTTGGTTATTAAGGTTACACTAATTTCAATGGACCCTTCTATACAGAGTACTGTCCTACACATATGTTGCTCATAAGAGCATTACAGAGCACAAATCCTATCAAAATCAGTTAATATATCTGCTGCTATCCTTGCCATCCTTGTCGTTTTATACTGTAATGGGGCTATAGGTATTGTACTGTATCTCAACATTATTGTGACCATACAGAGAAAGGCCTATACTCATTATGTGGAAATTACAGACTTGAAGCTAAGGGTTTCCCTACCAGAAATTAATTAAATCTTGATTGCATCAATACATTCCATTAAACTGTAGCCATGATGACGTATTGGTTGTGTTCCTTCCTAGTCTGGTTGGGGCCACTATATTCCCAACTATTCTGCCCCTTTTATAAGCAAACCTTATCCCTTTACTCACTATATCAATCAACCCATCGTCTGCTGTTAAGAGTGGGAGATGTTTCCTTATTATTCCACAAATTTGTGGGTACTGATGCGATGCGGTACTGATGCGAGTACTCCGTTGTGAAGACAACCTTGTTGTCTCCACTCATTACACCTTTTTGTGTTGTTTTTACCCTGCAACAATTTTCTCCTGTCTAGGGATTTCACTTTTCTCCTTGCCCCTAGGATAGTCGATCTCTTGTAGCCTCTCTCCTCCAGTCTTTTTGTTAAATCATCAGCCTGACTTTCATACTCCTCTTCTGAACTACAGTTCCTCTTGAGGCGTATGAATTGGCCTTTCGCTACACCCTTAAAACCCTCTGTTGGTGGTTACTGTTGGCAGGAACACAACCAATACGTCATCATGGCTACAGTTTAATGGAATGTATCGATGCAATTATCAAGCATGTTTAGCTTGCGAAAGGGTACAACTAGGGGACAGCTTTGAATGTCTAGCAACGGGTGAGAGACACCAAATCAAAACATGTCTAAACTGCAGGTCGACATATATAATATATGTTATTTCCTGCAATCAATGTGCTCTGCAATATGTGGGTCTCCTTACAAGGGAGGCTAGAGTGAGGATTAGAGAGCACTTGGCGGATATAAGGACAGGAATCCTTACGACACCTCTAATCAATAATTTTTCACTTTTTCACAACAAAGATGTGTGCAGCTTTAAATGGAATATCATTGAGAGAGTCCTACCCACTAAAAAGGGTGAGGATAGAGCTAGAAAACTAGCAGAGAGAGGCCTACTGGATATTCAAATTGAAGACCAGAATCCCTGTAGGCCTCAACTCAGAATATGATTTAATTAATTTCTGGTAGGGAAACCCTTAGCTTCAAGTCTGTAATTTCCACATAATGAGTATAGGCCTTTCTCTGTAGGGTCACAATAATGTTGAGATACAGTACAATACCTATAGCCCCATTACAGTATAAAACGACAAGGATGGCAAGGATAGCAGCAGATATATTAACTGGTTTTGATAGGATTTGTGCTCTGTAATGCTCTTATGAGCAACATATGTGTAGGACAGTACTCTGTATAGAAGGGTCCATTGAAATTAGTGTAACCTTAATAACCAACACAAAAGAGACTCATATAGTGTAAACAGCAAAGAGCAAAGCATTATTATATGGTATATATGCATATATGGATTAATTCCTGGAACCCATATTTGAGTCTCTTTTTGTATGTTTCTATACTCTGAGACACTTGAAATGATGAATGACAGGTTTTGGTTTTAACATAAATATGCAATATATAATTACAGTAAATGGAGGATTAGAGCTAGGGATCTCCTGAAACTGTTTATCAAATTCAAGTGGAATGAGGAGTTAGTTAATGATCCACATTAGCGTAATATGTTATGCCATGATGAATGGAGGAACAAAGTTAGCTGTAACGTCTTTAACACACATTGCAGTGAATCCAACCCGAGTAAAAACACCAAGGGAGTCACGCTGGCATTGGTTTTGGACGGAACCAAATGATGGGGGAGGCTCACTAAAATGTGAGGATATAGGAAATAGAGACTAACCGTGAACGTAGGGGCAAATGAGCGAGAGAGAGCAACAGTAGTCAAGCAATACATGCCAATATAGGATTACAATATTGTAAAATATGCCTCACATTAGCAACAAGAAAAAAGCATTCAGTGGGACTGAGTCTGAGTCTAATCTTAATTTTGATTGCTAATACGGTGTCATGTTTACATTCCAATATACTAGGAGCGCAATTTAAACTAGGTTATGATACTGGTGGTCACTGATTGGTCCATTAACAGGGGGTTGTGTTACACCTATTGAATGGCAGACCGGAGGCTACCAATAACCCAATTGGCTGCTAACATTATAGGTGTGTACCTGTGAGCCAATGGGAAGTTAGGATAGGTATTTTAAGGTCTAACACTGTGAAATGTTTTACATGTGGCTAAGATTACGGCGTGGGTGCCGAAACATGTTAGCCTAATTCTCTTTTTTATACCTATACAATCAGTTTTACCCCGGGGACATTGGTCACTGAACCAGTGTGTTTTTCAATAAAGTTGTTATTTTTAATTCTCACTATTTGGACTTGGTGCTCCACTTTTTCATTGATTTTTATACCATTTGGCCCTAGAAACTTACTTTTGGCTTCTAACTTTATTTTTTTATATTACCTATATCTACATACAAACCCACTTGCTTAGCTCCTAAAAATAGGCTCCTGGCCTCTAGATTTTGTATAAATTAGCCAGCAGCTGTGCCAGGGGATGTAATAGTGCAGTGTTCACTACAAGACAAATGTTTGGCAGTGTGTTGCACCCAACAGGTGAAGACAGATTTGAGAACCTGGGCGTGCCATCTCTTGTGTGCATGTGTATCTAGGAACTGCGTGTCCTTTGCATCTTTTTTTTTTGGTGGTAATAAGACATGTCAGTATGCAATTCTTATATAACCCACACTTCATATAGAAAAAATTGTTATTGCTGTTGTGCAGCTACAAGGCAGTGTGAGAGTTTGGTACCTCATGTTATTTGGACAGTGGCTCAGTGGGACTGGGAGGTGTTATGAAATGCAAATATAGTAACAGTGCAGTTGTTTTTCTTCTTGGCTCTGCGTTAACGGCCCATTGTCTGTATTTGTTTGTTGTAGCTACAAAAGCTGGTCCTAGTCTGCAAACATGAGAGAACAGGGAGGTACCAAAGATGTTTATATAACAGGGGCAATGCCACAGCTAACCGTACACCTGCAATTCTACCAACGCTTGTATACACTAGTTGTGACCTTTTTTATGTTTCTTATGAGTATTCTCACAGTATACAAATGATTTCAGGAAAAGCAGCCATAGAGAGAATCAGTCAATGAATTTAAGACGTGTTTAAGAAATACAATAATTAGGATTATGGAGATTAGTTGGGTATTATTGAGACAAAAGGACAATACATTCTGTGTCAAAATAATTTTAAGGTGAGGTATTTTTTATTAAAAAAAAATGCAATAAAATAATAATAAATATTGCAATTAAATGATACATTTTTGACGTTAAGAGCTTGAACTGTTGCACAATCGGCTTAAACTAAACTTGTGAATAACATTATACATATAGACTGTATCTTGCAAGGGATTTTAATCAGCAGTAGATCATTAAATTACATTTTAGATTCTCATCTTTAGCTATACTATTTGGATATCTATCTTTATATCTTGGTGGAGGTGCCAGTTTCACCACAGTCTATATACTGGTTTATACATTTACTATCGCTGCAATTTTTTTCTACTTTGGGGACATGATTGTTCTATGATACTGATATTGGCGGATCATTTGATAAAGATGTCATAACGACATCGAAACGTTATGGATGAACTTGCTTTTTGATATGTATTGGATAAATTGAGAATTTAAAAACTGTTTTTTTCTAAGACCAGTGAGTGCCTTCTTTCAAACGAGGGATATACATATTTCATTTGAAGTGCACCCTGGCTGTTGTGGTATTGTAAGACTGTGCTTATCTCTTTTTGGAATATATATATATATATATATATATATATATATATATATATATATATATATATATATATATATATATATATATATATATATATATATATATATATATATATATATATATATATATATCTCACATGTAGCCCATTAAGGCCCCCTGGCAGTCCCTATTTATATCTCCAAAGCAGAATACGTAACCCAAACACCTGCCCTCATATTTTTTTTTTTTTCTACAATCCCTTTATCTCAACCATGAAAGTTACATTTTAACTATCCTGTCCCTTAGCGCATGCAGACTTTTCAATTACTTTTGTTATCAAATTGATGTTGTTCTTTGTAGCTTTTGTTGAAAAACAAACCTAGGTAGACAATGCACTACTGGGAACTAGCTGGTGATTGGTGGCTACGTAGCCTGCCACTGGTTTACTATATGTTTTTAGCAATGGTTAATCACAAAGTTCTAGTGCAATAATACAATGCTCTGACACATTGTGTGCTCTTTTTGCACTTTATGTCCCTCATTCTCATCTTTAAGGGTTTTAGGCATTTAGGGATTTAATGTACCATTTAGCCATTAGGAAACTCAGGACAGCAAATTTTATGGGCAATAATGATAAAAATGCCCATCTTTGTTCTGCTGTGTGTTCCCTAGAGGTCAAGATTTTGTGATCTATAATAAAAGGATTTTTTTTTTATTTTAAAAGAGAATATTTAAAAATTTATTACAGTGAATTGCATTTTTGTAAAAAAAAAAAAAAAAAAAAAAATCCCTGTTGTGAATAAACTATTTTTATTTTTTTTTGTGTATGGAAGTTGCATATGTCCAACATTGAGCAACATATGCCCAGGTATTAGTAGAGCTTCCTTTTAGCTTTTACTTTAAAATTAAATGGCTTTTTACTTAAAGGGACACTGAACCCAATTTTTTTTCTTTCGTGATTCAGAAAGAGCATGCAATTTTAAGCAACTTTTTAATTTACTCCTATTATCAATTTTTCTTTGTTCTCTTGCTATCTTTATTTGAAAAAGAAGACATCTAAGCTTTTTTTTTGGGTTTAGAACTCTGGACAGCACTTTTTTTATTGGTGGATGAATTTATCCACCAATCAGCAAGGACAACCGAGGTTGTTCATCAAAAATGGGCCGGCATCTAAACTTACATTCTTGCATTTCAAATAAAGATACCAAGAGAAGGAAGAAAATTTGATAATAGGAGTAAATTAGAAAGTTGCTTAAAATGTCATGCTCTATCTGAATAACGAAATAAAAAATGTGGGTTCAGTGTCCCTTTAATAGGGCATAGAAGTGAAAAAAAAAATGAAATGATCTAATTATTATCTGTTATTTGTAGAGCACCAACAGATTCTGCAACGCTAGCTAATGTGTTGTATACAAGCAATACTCTGTGTTAAAAGGGACAGCATACACCAATTTTCATATAACTGCATGTAATAGACACTACTATAAAGAATAATATGCACAGATACTCATCTAAAAATCCAGTATAAAACCTTTTTAAAGCTTACTTAGAAGCTCCCAGTTTAGCACTGTTGATGAGGTTAGGCTGGGACACATTGAAAGGGGCTGGGAAAGCAGAAGCAGGAAGACACTCCCCCCTCCAATGTATATGAAAACACCCATTACAAAACCAGGAGTCTGTAGACATCAGTATACATCTAAAATGTCGAGGCTTGGTTTAGGAGTCTGAAAATCAGCACAATGTTATTAAAAAAAATAAACAAAACTATATACATTTTTACAAAAATACCCCTCTGATGGGCTATATAAATGGATCATCTACAATACAACATTTATGCAAAGAAAAATCTAGTGTATAATGTCTCTTTAACCTCTGAAAAAGTATTGTGCATATTTAAAATCGGCTTCGGACCATACGCTCCTGGGGCCTATATGATGAGCCAATGACAAGAGGCATATATGCATAATTACCAACTAGGTCTCACTCGTGCATTGCTGCTCCTGAGCTCTCTAGGTTTGTCTTTCAACAAACTAACAAATACATTTGATAAGAGAAATGCAAATGTTACCTTATTAAAATTTAATTTCGTACAACTCCAGTGAATGTGGATTTATATATTAAACATAGTTTCTTGTACTATGCGTTTAAACCCTTGCAAAGTCAAATAAAGAAGATAATGTCCAGATAGGATAAGTGAGTCAGTAAGGAGCAGCCTTACATATGTATAATCCAGTCACTGGCTATATTTTCTTCTGGGGTGACAAGGTTTTTCTTGGAGTTTGACAACTTTGAATTGTGTTTAACCTCTTTGTATATGGGTACTTTTATTTAAATAGTTAGATATGAAATATCCATTTTTAATAGCAATGCAATATACTTAAAGACATGTGCACTGCTAACAGCTAATGTTGGGGTTTCGCCACCTCTGGATTATAGGCATATGCACAAGTAGTGACATTTTCTTACTTAAAAACAATATGCAGGTGAATTAATTTGCCCTCTTGGTAGAGTGTGATCTTGTTTATTCCTCTGTACATTCAGTACTTCTGTAATCTGCACTGGCCCATGTGCCAGTGCAACGTGAGCAAAAAATACCTAGAAATTAGACATTTTTATGATGTCTTTTTTGCATACACATGGACAGGATGTAGGTTTTACTGTTGTGTTTTGATTACTTGTCTAGTTTGTTGCACTTGGCGATTGCCAGCTTTGCCCTCGAGCATATTCTGTTATCACCTTGGCACAATGCTGTGTTCCCTAGTGGTGTTTGTAGTAACTCCTTGTGCTGAGTGTGCTTATATAATGACAAACATTCTGCTGTGTTATTAGAAGTACTATTAACACTGGGAACTATGCAGATTTATGATACAAGAACACTGTTATGGAGTTATTACATTTTTTTAATATATATATAATTTTCTTTTCAAGTAAAATAGCAATAAATATTGTACATTATGTAAGACTTCAAACTGATCTTGTTCCTGATGGTTGGCAAATTGCTTTAATTAAAGAGTTGTGTAAGATCTGCACTTTCTGTTTAGCTGAGAGCTAATAGTAATTTGCTTAGTTTTGACATTAAAAAGCAGTGCCTGTTCAGTACTCGGTTTTGCTACTTGCTTCCATTTTTGAAAGTATCGATTGCTTTAAACCAATATTGAAGGCCTATGAAGAAAAAAATGACATTCGTTATAGAGCATGGAATTTCTAACACCAGAATAACTCATTTTCGGGGTTAAGCACAAACATATAGTTAAGGTTCCATTTGGGAGCCAATCAGAAATGGTATTCGCACAGCTACATTTTGTGACTAGCGGTGCTGATTGGGTTAAATTTTCTAGGATTTGTGTAAAAATTGTGCTTTGTCCCATACTCCCTAGAGAAGCCAAAAAGCAAATCTGTAACCCTGGTTTTCAAAGTGCTGCAAATTGCCTAAACCAGCTACTGATTTGCACCATTTTCTGGTAACAGAATTTGCTTTTGATGCCATTTTAAGAATTATGAAATTATCTATGCAACACTTTTGACTTTTCTTTCACTAAAGTAACGGAAAAGCCAAAATTTTAATGGATTTGATAGAGCATAATATTTTAAACAGCTTTTTAATGTATGTCTAATATCAGTTTTACTTGTCTTGATGTCCTTTGTTAAAGTGAATGTAAAGTTTTACGAATGTGTGCCCGGTTTCAAAAATCCTATTGAAAACAGGGGCACTTTAATTCATCAAACTTTACATTTCACTGGTTTTATTAAAATACTTACCTTTTATTCTTGAAAGCCGCTCCAGCGCTTCCCCCGCTCGTCGCAAGTCTCTTCATATGTCAAAAATGACGAATCCGGCATCCTCCAATCACAGCTTGGCCTCAGGCAATGTTTGCTCTGGGGGGAAAGCCGTGATTGGAGGAAGCTGTATTAGTCATTGCTGACGTATGAAGAGGCTTGCGACGGGCGGGGGAAGCGCTGGAGCGGCTTTCAAGAGGGTTTAGTAAAACTGAGGCTGTGGGTATTTTACATAAAATGGAAAATTCAAGAACAAGGGGTCATGAGCTCAAGCTAAAGGGTAGTAGATTCAGGAGTAATTTGAGGAAGCACTTCTTTACAGAAAGAGTGATTGATTTATGGAATAAACTTCCTCAAGAGGTAGTAGCAACAAACACTGTGGGGGACTTTAAAAATGCATGGGACAAGCATAAGGCTATCCTACGAACTAGATAAGTTTATACTGTTAGGTAAGGTCGGGCAGACTTGCTGGGCCTATGGCTCTTATCTGCCATCAATATCTATGTTTCTATGTTTCTAAGAATAAAAGGCAAGTATTTTAATAAAACCAGTGAAATGTGAAGTTTAAATAATGAAAGTGCCCCTGTTTTTAATAAGGATTTTTAAAAACTGGGCACACATTCGTCAAACTTGACATTCACTTTAAAGAGTGAAATTAGGTGAGCTCTGGAGAGTGCACGTGTCTTTTAGCCATCTGACAGCAGTGTTTGCTACAATGTTTATAGCTTTATTATAGTTGCAAAAACTGCTGCCATAGACCTGCTAAAGATATCAGCCTACCTAAATGTACTTTTCAACAAAGGACTTCAAGAAAACAAAGTAAATTTGATAACCGAAGTAAATTGGAAAGTTGTTTAAAAATGCAAGTTCTACCTGAATCATAAATGTTTTTTTGACTTTACTGCCCCTTTAATTACCCTTTTTTCATTCATATTTCCTGGCTTATATTTTATTTTTAATTCTGAAAATGGAGTCCAACGAATGTGAACAAAGTATCAAATACCTAATTAAAATTGTGGTAAATATATTGTAAATTGAGTTGAGGCAAAGTACTGTATTGTGCATGTACCCAGATCTAAAGTATAAATTCATCGGTGTCCTTCTGATACATATTTTTTTTTGCCTTGCCTTAACATGCAGCAAGAGTTAGAACTACTATTATGAATAACTTGAGTTAAAAATAAATAACGTGAAAAATGGACTCTGGGAAAAAGCAGCTATTATCGGATTACTGCGGTGTAGAAATTGGGAGTGTTCTTCTATTCTATTCTAAAGTATTGAGATATCTAGTTTCTGTTGAATAAACCGTTGACAATTAGCAGTAGAATTGATCGTATTAATGTCAGGGCCTCTGCTTGTTGCACAGGTTGTGTTTGCATTGTCTGTTAGTGTTGTGCGCACTTTTCATGTGTATTATGGTAGTGATATAAGGGGAGTTTGATGATAAAACTGTCTCTAGTTATAACTTTTTTTTCTTTCTTTTTCTTCCTATCTAGATAAAGAAACTAAAATCATTTAGTGGGGATGTTGCCAAACTCTCTCTGGCTGACTCTTTCATGTACTTGCTTATTCAGGTGCCAAGGTAAGTACAGAAGATTTTCTGTCCTCCGCTGGCCTCATTAAAACTAGACCTTATTGTAACATTCTGATTGTTCTGTTAACAAGATTAACCCATTGAGGTTTTTATTTTTTAAATAAAAGTTGAAAATTAAAAATTATTTTGCCTCTGTTTTAAAATCAAAGGATTCAGGACTCAAAACATTGAAAAAAAACAACCTTTTTGGGGCTTGGTGGGGAATTTCTTTGTTGAGAGATTGTATCTGTTTGAGAGTATTCTGAATAAATCAAATCTCTACTGGGGTGAAATAACCAGTATAGCCGACGCATCTTGCTTAGACACCTAATATGTACATTACCAAACATTAGAAGTAGTTTAGTAATGTGGGGTGTGTGTGTGTGTGTAGATGTGTTTGTTTATATTATTTTATGTCACAAATTCACCAAAGCCATACAAATCTATGGGTTTATTTTCCCCATTTGGAAATCATGCAACCCAGATGTGCTGGTATTTCAGAAAGATAACATCAGAAATGTGACTCCTATGCAAAGTAAATGTATGATTGAGCATTGATGGTCAATGCCAAAAAACACACTAGGTGGAAAAGAGATAAGCATGCAGGCTGTACACATTTATTTATATGTACCTCACATGACAGTAAATTTGTATGTGTTGGAAGACGCATTACTATACCTATAACTAAACATCTTTAAAATATGTATGTATGTATGTATATATATATATATATATATATATATATATATATATATATATATATATATATATATATATATATATATATATATATATACGCACACACACATATATATACTCACTGACTCACTCACTCACTCACTGACTCATGCATAACTTCCTAATTACCTGGATATTTGCACTACTATAAGACTAGTAAGAAGTTTCAGTGGACATCTATGAAACTAGGCTTTGTAATGGATTCAATTTTCTCTTCTTATAATATTAATTCCTTAATATTTCCACTTCTCAAAGAATCTGCACTCTATTTGAACTAAGTGTTTTTTTAAATTAATATTTAAACATTGAATACTTGGCACTCTTCTTCTTTAAATGCATCCTATAAAGCACAGATTCACATTCAGTGTTATGCATACATATACTTTTTTTGTAGATAAAACCATTAGTATTTATACTGTCACTGCTGAGGTACATGCTTGCTGTAACACTGTCCATGATGTTTATTTTCCCCAGTTTCAAGCTTCGGATAGAAGCCATGGTGCTGAAGAAGGAGTTTTCACCTTCCTACTCCTCATTGAGTAAAGATATGATGATCATCAGAATTGCTACAAAAGGTACAGTATTTGTGTTGTGTGTTGCAGACATACTTATTCACGTGATACTGAAACTAGCCAATCAGGAACAGAAACCAGACGGGTACAATAGATAACAAGAACACAATAGGCCTTGGTCTGTATAGCTTATGCAATTGTACGAGAACTGATTTCATTTTGGTTTTAACAGGTGGTTTGTAAATAAATGTACAAAAACAGACCTTTAATATGCTAACCTGCCTGTCTAAATAGTGTCATTTACATTTAAATTGTTGGGCGTTATCCTTTTTTAGAGCAGGTTATGCGAGGCCTCTCAAAGATTGCTGTCTAATCCTCATTACAGTGCTAAAATGTTAAAATTAGAATTATTCTTTCACCCCAATCACTTGTTCCTGTGGGACAAACGGTACATAATCTAGGCTGAGTATTTTTAAACGTCTCTTGCATAAATATTGTAATGTCATTATCTTAACAACTTCAATATAAACATACTCAGTATCCACAATTAAGATGTGACCTGCCACATGTTGTATGATGCTTTTAATGGAACTATTATATTGCATTGTAGTATGGGCCTCTGCAGCCTAAGGCCAGAAGAAATAATTTTGCTCCCCCCCCCATTCATTCACTATGTATTTCCATTTGCAACACACAGTGCAACTCTTTTTCTGTCCTCTATAGATATATTGATTTAGTTTGGTGGCTAAAGAGCAATAATCTGTGTTTTCTCTGTCTCTCATTTACAATCCATTCTGTTCTTTTCCTTATTTGCAGCCTAAACATGTCTCTTATTTGTGAACTAACAATGAGAGTGGAAAACAAATTCAGTGTGGCTTTTTATTTGAAAACATTCTGATGTAGATAGTTGTGTAGATGAGGTTAAAGGACCGCTAAATAAAGTAGAATTTCTTAACAAGTGCATGATATA
>NC_069500.1:1103662907-1103680407 GCF_027579735.1 Bombina bombina
TTGCAATAAATGATTTACTTTAGGATCCTCACTTATGTTAAAAATTGCACAAGAAAAACTTAGCAAAGTGAAAGGTGATTCTTTTTTGTGTATGTAAGTCTTAAAATTAATGTTTTTTATGCACATTTTACCTGCGTCTCAATGTGTATGTATATGTGTATATATGTATGTGTGTGTTTGTATATGTGTATATATGTATGTGTGTTTGTATATGTGTATATATGTATGTGTGTGTGCATATGTATATGTGTATATATGTATCTCTGTATGTATATGTGTATGTATGTATATGTGTATGTATATGTGTATATATGTATGTGTTTGTATATGTGTATATATGTATGTGTGTGTATATATGTATCTCTGTGTATATATGTATGTGTGTGTATGTATATGTGTATGTATGTATATGTGTATATATGTATGTATATGTGTATATATGTGTGTGTGTATATATGTATGTATATATGTGTGTATATGTATATGTGTATATATGTATGTATATGTGTGTATATGTATATGTGTATATATGTATGTGGGTGTGTATATGTGTGTATGTATATGTGTGTGTATATATGTGTGTATGTATATATGTGTATATATGTATATGTGTGTGTGTGTGTATATATATATATATATATATATATATATATATATATATATCTGTGTGTATGTACATATACAGAGCATTTAAAAAAATAATAATAAAGGCTTAAAATGGCTACTGAATCTTGTACCAATCATAACCTCTTATTCTGGTATTCTGATTTTTTTTTTTTTTTTTTTTTTTTAAAAAAACACTTCCCAAAGTTGCTTACCTCAGATAGGGAGGACAAAACATCCATATTGACTATGTCTAAAGGAAGCTGTATGTTGTAAATGCTATGGATGTAACAATACTGAATCAGTCCACCAAAAGGGTTACATTTTTTTATGGATAAACATAGTAATGATCTTATTATTATTTTTTTTAACAAATCTCCCGGCAGATTTTGTTGGAATAAAATATAAATGTTGAAATGTAATGCAGACGTTGTTTATTAGTTAATATATAAATTCATGGAGACAATTTCTAATTCCTATAATAATACATCAGAGCAGATACACATCAATTTTTTTGTGTGTGCAGTTTTATGCAGTGCTGACTTCTTTTTCCCCAGTCATTAAATCTCTAGAAGTGCAGCCATTTCATTTTAACGTTTCATCCCTTAGTGGTATCTCCCTGAGATTTGGTTATTTCAGTTCCCACGCAGGAGGTTTAATTTCCGCAATCTTCAAGTCTTTTTTACAGCTTTAGTAGTTCTTTTTGAAAGTACAAGTTTTTACACCTAACACTTCCTATTCAGTAAATTTGCCTTTGAAGGGAAGTTGCTCCACATCAATGAAGAGATTTTTTTTGTTACCACCCATGGTGTATGTTTGAGTTATCCTGATTCATTTTGGCATATAAGTAGCAGAATGTATTTTAGACTTTTTATTTTCTTATACACACAAATATAGTAGAGGTATTTTAAGAAAGTGATTGATATTTATATTATCATTATTTTTTATTAGAAGTTTTTATTTTCTATCAGTAGAAGGTTATGATTTTTTATTTAAATTTTACACAGGGTTTCTTATTTTTGTAATCCTTGTCATGATTTTTTAATGAAGTTGCAATTTTTTTTTAATATAAATAGTAGACTTTTTTTATTTTTTTTTCTATTTTACAACAGGAAGCCCAAAAGAAAGATGCAACTCTCTTGACGTTCTCCGAAAAGCTGCAACATGTTAATGAAGCTGCCAGGTGAGTTTTTTTTTCAGCTCAATGACTCATTTTATGGCTACTGGGTAATGTCCTCAGATTGTCACGTGTTTTGGCTGGGATGCTGTAGTCTTTAGAAATCTTAAACATTCTAGTTTTCCTTTTGGGGTGCTCAAATATGTTATTAATATAAAATTGATTTCATTCCGTATCTTATCTTTATATTCATATCTATATTATGTTTTTTGTTTATTTTAATGATTTTAATCTTTTTAGGTTGATCAAAATGAGCCATATTTTAAACAAATGTTCTGTGTTAAACATGGATTATCAAATATTTATAATTTGTAAATAATAGATACACAAACTTGGTGCAATTTGGGAGTAGGAGATACCATAATTGCCAGACAGAGAGATCTCCCATGTAGGATTAAAAATCAGTCCCTCTGTTATGGTTGTAATTTTTCTAATGGTAATCAATAAAAACTCTTAAAGGGACATGAAACGCGTATATGCGCCCCTGTACGCCTCAGCTTTGATAAATCTAGCCCTAAGTGCTGTTGCATTGTCTTATGTGCTGGTTGATTATGCAATTCTACTTTTATTTCATGGTCCTTTTTAAAGGGACATTAAACACTTTGAGATGGTAATATAAAATGATAAATTGTATATATAAAACAGCTCTGCAATATACTTTCATTATTTATTTTGTCCTCTTTGCCTGTAATTCCATTCTGAAATTGTGAGCTTTTCAGTTCCTGTTAGAAATGGAAGTGCAGAACACTGTTAAATCCAGCACAACCATTGGCTGCTCTAGTGACTTATTTATAACTGTCCCTAATTGGCCACAGCAGAGAAGGTAACACAAGTTACAACATGGCAGCTCCCAGTGTTTTATAGACACTAAAACTTTACACTTATTTTGTCACTTTTTAAACAACTCCTGAAACGTTAAAAAATACATCTACATGTTAGTCATGGACTAATCTTTTCTTTGAATGCATCATTCTATCTAGCTTGTATTTAGTGTTTAATGTCCCTTTAATGTATGTTGAGAATTCCTGGTTTCACCTCCTGCTGAAAGGGACATAAAACCCCATTTTTTTTCTTTCATGATTCAGATCGGACATACCATTTTATACCACTTTTCAATTTACTTCCATTATCAAATTGTCTTCATTATCTTGTTATCTTTTGTTAAAAAGCAGGATGGTAAGCTCAGGAGTGTGCACCTGTCTGTAGCACTATAGGGCAGCTGTTTTTTCAACCGTGTTATACAATAGCAAGAGCACTAGATGGCAACACTATTTCCTGTCATGTAATTCTCCAGACTTATATGCACGCTTCCCATCTAGAGATCTGTTCCACAAAAAATAACATGAAAACGACGCAAATTTGTTAATAGAAGTAAATTGGAAACTTTTTTTTAAATTGGGTCTATGAGTCATGAAAGAAAAAAATGTGTTTTTCATGTCCCTTTAAAGAGACATAATAAAAGTGAAAAATGTTAGTTATCTGAAGCAACTGGGCAATGCTGTTTGTGTTTACACCCTAGAAATAAACACATGGTTAACTCACCTCTACAGCACAAAATGCAGTACTGGCAAACACATCTGGTGAGCCAATGACAAGTGGGAAATATGTGTAAGCTCCAATCACTAGCTAGCATTGTTGCTGCTGAGCATATGTACAAATGCTTTTCAACAAGAAAATGGAAGGTCTTAAAATGAGGAGAAATGTCTAAATCATAGAAGTTTAATTTTGACTTTCAGCCTTTTAATGTAAAATGAAACTTATGGAATTTCCACTAAGACGTATGGAATTACCCTGCATTTTATGTTTGATTGCGAATTTAAACTCCAGAATTTTTTTCAGGCAAAAATAAAAATATTTTTAACGTGTGTAAATGCTAAACTTTCATATGCATGACAGAAACATTTTGAGTACTATGTCCCTATTTCAGTCTCTCTCTCTCTCTCTCTCTCTCTCTCTCTCTCTCTCTCTCTCTCTCTCTCTCTCTCTCTCTCTCTCTCTCTCTCTCTCTTTCTCTTTTTCTTTTTCTTTCTTCTTTTTTCTCTCTTTCTCTCTCTTCTTTTTTCTCTCTTTCTCTCTCCTTTTTTCTCTCTTTCTCTCTCTTCTTTTTTCTCTCTTTCTCTCTCTTCTTTTTTCTCTCTTTCTCTCTCTTCTTTTTTCTCTCTTTCTCTCTCTTCTTTTTTCTCTCTTTTCTCTCTTCTTTTTTCTCTCTTTTCTCTCTCTTCTTTTTTCTCTCTTTCGCTCTCTCTTCTTTTTTCTCTCTTTCGCTCTCTCTTCTTTTTTCTCTCTTTCTCTCTCTTCTTTTTTCTCTCTCTTTTTCTCTCTCTTTCTCTCTCTTCTTTTTTCTCTCTCTTTTTCTCTCTCTTCTTTTTTCTCTCTTTCTCTCTCTTCTTTTTTCTCTCTTTCTCCCCTCACCCATTTGCAAGAACACTAGATGGCAGCACTATTTCCTGCCATTTAGTGCTCCAGACACCTACATAGGCATCTCTTTAACAAAGAATACCATGGTTAGAATTCAAATTTGATAATATAAGTAAATTGGAAACTTTTTTTCTTTTTTTTTCTGAATCACAAAAGAAAATATTTGGGTTTCATATCACTTTAAACAAACAAAGTACAAAAATGTGTCTTTACTCTTCGTTTACAAGAGTGGAGATATGCGTGTTGCAGTGTTGATATTAATATGTAATTTGTTGTTGGTCTTTTAAAGCAATTAGTAACCAAACATATACAACCAGTCTATAGTGAGTTAACGTGTTGCTTACTCCCTCCTTATCGTCTGTTTGCCTTTGCTAAGCAGGGATGGTTATATTTACTGTACAGGCGTTCTGATGTCCAGTCCAACATTACATGTTGTAGTACAGCTGCTGATCTATATGGGTTAAATGTTATTTCTCTCTTCAGATTATCCGTGGATAACATTGATGCAGAATTAAAGTCCTTGACAACAAAAACGAAATCTGTCAAAGACCACGTCAGGCAGGATCCTGAACTCTTGCAGCAAATGGAGAATTTTCTTCAGGTATTGTCATGATGTCTCACATTCCATATAATGTTCTCTTTCCAAATCCTGTGTGCAGCGATGGTAGGTCTGTACCATTCTGGTAGGTCTGGATCATCCTCTGATATCACAAACGTACTATTGCCACAGCAGTTCTACTGCTACATTGTCATAAAGACTTTAAAGGAACAGGACCAGCTAAAAATATATTACAAAAATGTTTCTATTCAAAATTGAAACCATGCACATTTTCAGTTTTCACCAATATGTCTCTTTTAACATATCACATGAGCATTGGAAATGCATACTCCATGTTTCACAAGCCTAACCCTGCTACATTGTACATATTGTTTAATCACTGTAGTAGCTAGTTTATATCTGTCACTATTTAGCCTTAGTGGAGGAGATGCAAGGTTTTTATAAAGGCTTTTTCCCTGTATTGCAAAAAATGCAGATTTTGCTAATAAAGTAAGAGTTTTAAACCATTTATTTTGTATGCAGTATTTTCCAATCCAGTGTGAAAGAGTAAGATATTGTTGTGAAAGGTGCATTATGGGGATTTGTAATACCACCTGAAAGACCCCATAAATTTAAAAGGGCATTAAAGTTAAAATTAAAGTTCTATGATTCAGGTAGATTATACCATTTTAAGACCCTTTTCAGTTAACTTCCATTATCAAATTTACTTTGTTATTTTGGTATCTTTTTTTGAAAACCTTACCAAGGTAGGCATAGGGCAAAATTGATTAAAGGGACATAATACTCATATGCTAAATCACTTGAAACTGATGCAGTATAAATGTAAAAAGCTGATAGGAAAATATCACCTGAGCATCTCTATGTAAAAAAGGAATATATTTTACCTCACAATTTCCTCAGTTCAACAGAGTAAGTTCTGTGTACAAAGTTATACTCAGTGCACGAGGCTCATCCTTTCAGCTGTCCCAGGACAGACATACTAATATGCTGCTTAGAAATCCTTTCCAATGGGATGTGGCTACTGAAGAACTTTTGAGGTAAAATATCTTTCTTTTTTACATAGAGATGTTAGGGGATATTTCTCCAACATTGGTGTGTCCGGTCCACGGCGTCATCCTTACTTGTGGGATATTCTCTTCCCCAACAGGAAATGGCAAAGAGTCCCAGCAAAGCTGGCCATATAGTCCCTCCTAGGCTCCGCCCACCCCAGTCATTCTCTTTGCCGTTGCACAGGCAACATCTCCACGGAGATGGTTAAGAGTTTTTTGGTGTTTAAATGTAGTTTTTATTCTTCTATCAAGTGTTTGTTATTTTAAAATAGTGCTGGTATGTACTATTTACTCTGAAACAGAAAAGGATGAAGATTTCTGTTTGTGAGAGGAAGATGATTTTAGCAGACAGTAACTAAAATCGATTGCTGTTTCCACATAGGACTGTTGAGATGAAGTAACTTCAGTTGGGGGAAACAGCAGACTTTTCTGCTTAAGGTATGACTAGCCATATTTCTAACAAGACCATGTAATGCTGGAAGGCTGTCATTTCCCCTCATGGGGACCGGTAAGCCATTTTCTTAGTCAAACAAACAGAATAAAGGGCTTAATATGGGCTAAAAAACTGGTAGACATTTTTATGGGCTAAATCGATTGCTTTATTTGGGCATTTTATTCATATTTATGTTGACAATTTGCATTTATAAACTTGGGGAACGTTTATTAAACGGCAGGCACTGTGTTAGACACCTTTTCCAGTCAGGGGGCCTTCCTAGTTATAGACTGAGCCTCATTTTCGCGCCATTACTGCGCAGTTGTTTTTTGAGAGCAGGGCATGCAGATGCATGTGTGAGGATCTAAAAATTGCTGGAAAAGCTTCTAGAAGGCGTCAATTGGTATCGTATTCCCCTCTGGGCTTGGTTGGGTCTCAGCAAAGACTATAGCTGGGACTGTATAGGGGTTAAATTTATAAACGGCTCCGGTTCCGTTATTTTAAGGGTTAAAGCTCTGAAATTTGGTGTTCAATGCTATTAATGCTTTAAGACACTGTGGTGAAATTTGTGGTAATTTTTGAACAATTCCTTCATACTTTTTCACATATTCAGTAATAAAGTGTTTTCTGTTTAAAATTTAAAGAGACAGTAACGGTTTTGTTTTAAAACGTTTTTTGTGCTTTGTTGACAAGTTTAAGCCTGTTTAACATGTCTGTACCTTCAGATAAGCTATGTTCTATATGTATGAAAGCCAATGTGTCTCCCCATTTAAATTTATGTGATAATTGTGCCATAGCGTCCAAACAAAGTAAGGACAGTACTGCCACAGATAATGAAATTGCCCAAGATAATTCCTCAGATGAGGGGAGTAAACATGATACTACATCATCTCCTACTGTGTCTACACCAGTTTTGCCCATGCAGGAGGCCCCTAGTACATCTAGTGCGCCAATGCTTATTACCATGCAACAATTAACGGCTGTAATGGATAACTCCATAGCAAATATTTTATCCAAAATGCCTACTTATCAGAGAAAGCGCGATTGCTCTGTTTTAAACACTGAAGAGCAGGAGGGCGCTGATGATAATTGTTCTGTCATACTCTCACACCAATCTGAAGGGGCCATGAGGGAGGTTTTGTCAGATGGAGAAATCTCAGATTCAGGAAAGATTTCTCAACAAGCTAAACCTGATATTGTGACATTTAAATTTAAATTAGAACATCTCCGCGCACTGCTTAAGGAGGTGTTATCTACTCTGGATGATTGTGACAACTTGGTCATTCCAGAGAAATTATGCAAGATGGACAAGTTCCTAGAGGTTCCGGTGCACCCCGACGCTTTTCCTATACCCAAGCGGGTGGCGGACATAGTAAATAAGGAGTGGGAAAAGCCCGGCATACCTTTTGTTCCCCCCCCTATATTTAAGAAATTATTTCCTATGGTCGACCCCAGAAAGGACTTCTGGCAGACAGTCCCTAAGGTCGAGGGGGCAGTTTCTACTCTAAACAAACGCACTACTATTCCTATCGAAGATAGTTGTGTTTTCAAAGATCCTATGGATAAAAAATTGGAAGGTTTGCTTAAAAAGATTTTTGTACAGCAAGGTTACCTTCTACAACCAATTTCGTGCATTGTTCCTGTCACTACAGCAGCGTGGTTCTGGTTCGAGGAACTAGAAAAGTCGCTCAGTAGAGAGACTCCATATGAGGAGGTTATGGACAGAGTTCACGCACTTAAATTGGCTAACTCTTTTATTTTAGATGCCGCTTTGCAATTAGCTAGATTAGCGGCGAAAAATTCAGGGTTTGCTATCGTGGCGCGCAGAGCGCTTTGGCTAAAGTCTTGGTCAGCGGATGTGTCATCCAAGACAAAATTGCTTAACATCCCTTTCAAAGGTAAAACTCTATTTGGACCAGAATTGAAAGAGATTATTTCAGACATCACTGGGGGAAAGGGCCACGCCCTTCCACAAGATAGGTCTTTCAAGGCTAAAAATAAGTCTAATTTTCGTCCCTTTCGCAATTTCAGGAACGGACCGGCCTCTAATTCTGCATCCTCTAAGCAAGAGGGTAATGCCTCACAACCCAAACCAGCCTGGAAACCGATGCAAGGCTGGAACAAGGGTAAGCAGGCCAAGAAGCCTGCCGCTGCTAACAAAACAGCATGAAGGAGTAGCCCCCGATCCGGGACCGGATCTAGTGGGGGGCAGACTCTCTCTCTTTGCTCAGGCTTGGGCAAGAGATGTTCAGGATCCCTGGGCGCTAGAAATAGTTTCTCAAGGTTATCTCCTGGAATTCAAGGAACTACCCCCAAGGGGAAGGTTCCACATGTCTCACTTATCCTCAAACCAAATAAAGAGACAGGCATTCTTACTTTGTGTAGAAGACCTGTTAAAGATGGGAGTGATACACCCAGTTCCAATAAAGGAACAAGGAATGGGATTTTATTCCAATCTGTTCGTAGTTCCCAAAAAAGAGGGAACTTTCAGACCAATTTTGGATTTGAAGATCCTAAACAAATTTCTCAGGGTACCATCGTTCAAGATGGAAACCATTCGAACGATTCTACCCACTATCCAGGAAAGTCAATTTATGACTACCGTGGATCTAATGGATGCGTACCTACATATTCCTATCCACAAAGAACATCATCAGTTCCTAAGGTTCGCTTTTCTGGACAAGCATTACCAGTTTGTGGCCCTCCCATTCGGGTTAGCCACTGCTCCAAGGATTTTCACAAAGGTGCTAGGGTCCCTTCTAGCGGTTCTAAGACAGAGGGGCATTGCAGTAGTACCTTACTTGGACGACATTCTAATACAAGCGTCGTCCCTGTCAAAAGCAAAGGCTCATACAGACATAGTTCTAGCCTTTCTCAGATCACACGGATGGAAGGTGAACATAGAAAAAAGTTCTCTGTCTCCGTCGACAAGAGTTCCCTTCTTGGGAACAATAATAGATTCCTTAGAAATTAGGATTTTTCTGACAGAGGTCAGAAAATCAAAACTTCTAAGCTCTTGTCAAGTGCTTCATTCTGTTCCTCGTCCTTCCATAGCGCAGTGCATGGAAGTAGTAGGGTTGATGGTTGCAGCAATGGACATAGTTCCTTTTGCACGAATTCATCTAAGACCATTACAACTGTGCATGCTCAAACAGTGGAATGGGGACTATACAGACTTGTCTCCAATGATTCAAGTAGATCAGAAGACCAGAGATTCACTCCGTTGGTGGCTGACCCTGGACCATCTGTCCCAGGGAATGAGCTTCCGCAGACCAGAGTGGGTCATTGTCACGACCGACGCCAGTCTAGTGGGCTGGGCCCGGTCTGGGAATCCCTAAAAGCTCAGGGTCTATGGTCTCGGGAAGAGTCTCTTCTCCCGATAAACATTCTGGAACTGAGAGCGATATTCAATGCTCTCAGGGCTTGGCCTCAACTAGCAAAGGCCAGATTCATAAGGTTCCAATCAGACAACATGACGACCGTTGCGTATATCAATCATCAGGGGGGTACAAGGAGTTCCCTGGCGATGAAAGAAGTGACCAAGATAATTCAATGGGCGGAGGATCACTCCTGCCACCCGTCTGCGATCCACATCCCAGGTGTAGAAAACTGGGAGGCGGATTTTCTGAGTCGTCAGACATTCCATCCGGGGGAGTGGGAACTCCATCCGGAGATCTTTGCCCAAATAACTCAATTATGGGGCATTCCAGACATGGATCTGATGGCGTCTCGTCAGAACTTCAAGGTTCCTTGCTACGGGTCCAGATCCAGGGATCCCAAGGCGACTCTAGTAGATGCACTAGTAGCACCTTGGACCTTCAACCTAGCTTATGTATTTCCACCGTTTCCTCTCATTCCCAGGCTGGTAGCCAGGATCAATCAGGAGAGGGCCTCGGTGAGCTTGATAGCTCCTGCGTGGCCACGCAGGACTTGGTATGCAGACCTGGTGAATATGTCATCGGCTCCACCATGGAAGCTACCTTTGAGACAGGACCTTCTTGTTCAGGGTCCATTCGAACATCCAAATCTGGTCTCCCTCCAGCTGACGGCTTGGAGATTGAACGCTTGATTCTATCGAAGCGTGGGTTTTCAGATTCTGTGATAGATACTCTGGTTCAGGCCAGAAAACCGGTAACTAGAAAGATTTACCATAAAATATGGAAAAAATATATCTGTTGGTGTGAATCCAAAGGATTCCCATGGGATAAGATAAAAATTCCTAAGATTCTCTCCTTTCTACAAGAAGGTTTGGAGAAAGGATTATCTGCAAGTTCTCTAAAGGGACAGATCTCTGCTTTATCTGTCTTACTACACAAAAGACTGGCAGCTGTGCCAGATGTTCAAGCATTTGTTCAGGCTCTGGTTAGGATCAAGCCTGTTTACAGACCTTTGACTCCCCCCTGGAGTCTAAATCTAGTTCTTTCAGTTCTTCAAGGGGTTCCGTTTGAACCTTTACATTCCATAGATATTAAGTTACTATCTTGGAAAGTTTTGTTTTTGGTTGCTATTTCTTCTGCTAGAAGAGTTTCAGAGTTATCTGCTCTGCAGTGTTCTCCGCCCTATCTGGTGTTCCATGCAGATAAGGTGGTTTTGCGTACTAAGCCTGGTTTTCTTTCGAAGGTTGTTTCTAACAAGAATATTAACCAGGAGATAGTTGTACCTTCTTTATGTCCGAATCCAGTTTCAAAGAAGGAACGTTTGTTACACAATTTGGACGTAGTCCGTGCTCTAAAATTCTATTTAGAGGCTACAAAAGATTTCAGACAAACATCTTCTTTGTTTGTTGTCTATTCTGGTAAAAGGAGAGGTCAAAAAGCGACTTCTACCTCTCTTTCCTTTTGGCTTAAAAGCATCATCCGATTGGCTTATGAGACTGCCGGACGGTAGCCTCCTGAAAGAATCACAGCTCACTCCACTAGGGCTGTGGCTTCCACATGGGCCTTCAAGAACGAGGCTTCTGTTGACCAGATATGTAAGGCAGCGACTTGGTCTTCACTGCACACTTTTGCCAAATTTTACAAATTTGATACTTTTGCTTCTTCGGAGGCTATTTTTGGGAGAAAGGTTTTGCAAGCTGTGGTGCCTTCCGTTTAGGTAACCTGATTTGCTCCCTCCCTTCATCCGTGTCCTAAAGCTTTGGTATTGGTTCCCACAAGTAAGGATGACGCCGTGGACCGGACACACCAATGTTGGAGAAAACAGAATTTATGCTTACCTGATAAATTACTTTCTCCAACGGTGTGTCCGGTCCACGGCCCGCCCTGGTTTTTTAATCAGGTCTGATGAATTATTTTCTCTAACTACAGTCACCACGGTACCATATGGTTTCTCCTATATATATTTCCTCCTGTCCGTCGGTCGAATGACTGGGGTGGGCGGAGCCTAGGAGGGACTATATGGCCAGCTTTGCTGGGACTCTTTGCCATTTCCTGTTGGGGAAGAGAATATCCCACAAGTAAGGATGACGCCGTGGACCGGACACACCGTTGGAGAAAGTAATTTATCAGGTAAGCATAAATTCTGTTTTTCTAGTCCGCTTTTTACAGCTATGCTGCATCACTTTCAAGTGTTTAAACATTTGGGTATTAAGGCCCTTTAAGCTCGCGATTATTTCCGCAATAGATCGCAATGTTTGAAGTAAAAAATGTCGCCAGTATTTATCAAAATTCTAGAGACATTTTTTGGGACAAATTCTTTTTGCCATGTCAAGCGAATGGCTGATCTAGTTTTCTTGCGTAAATATAGTTTTTTACTTTATCAATCTTAAAGTGTCAGTAAACTTTAAAAATAATGTTATATAATTCTGCACATAGTGCAGAATTATATAACATTATATTAGCCAAACATTTATAAAACATAATATACCCTATTAATTAAAAAAAAAAAACCCCGTTGTTTTACAGACCCGCTCTCTGTACTCTGCTGAGCGGGTCACAGCCCGGCCCGACGGCGCCATAGCACTAAGTGCAGCTCGCTCCTGCTGTCTGACAGAGCAGGAGCGAGCTGCACTTAGTCTTATGGCGCGGTCGGGCCGGGCTGTGACTATACAGCTGGCCCGATGCGCTGAGTAAATATAACAGACCCGATCAGCAGAGTACAGAGAGCGGGTCTGTAAAACAACGTTTTAAAAAAAAAAAAATTAATAGGGTATATTATGTTTTATAAATGTTTGGCTAACATAATGTTATATAATTCTGCACTATGTGCAGAATTATATAACATTATTTTTAAGGTTTACTGTCCCTTTAACTTTAGCCACCTGTAAATGGTTTTATTGTTTTTATCCTATTATAACAGAATAAATTAATCACGTGAGTTAATACAAGAATTAGGCATTTCCAGACAACTTATTCACATATATTAAAGACTTGCGAATGGTCATGAGTCAGTTTGTTCGCACATATGAAATGTTGCTACTTTATTGGCGCATAACCTTTTATAAACATTGTGATATAATTTTGTTAGTTTTTTTTTTTTTTTTTTAAATGAAAAGCATGAGAATTTTCTTATTCTCACTTTGATAAATTTTGTCCTTAGGAGCAGTAATGTACTACTGTAAGCTAGCTACTGATTCAGGGGTAAACACTAATGTCTCTTGTCATTGGCTCACACGAGCTACGTTCCAGTTATGCATTGCTGCTCCTGGAGCTATTTGTAGGGGTTAAACAAATAGTGATATACAAGCAATAGTGTAATAATATAATGGACACATTAGGGCATTTTCTTTTTATACCTTTTTGTCCTTTTTATTTGACCATCTACTTTTTCCATATCCCCATACCTATCGTGCCAAACCTATTATATCTAAAGCTATTTTATTTTAGTCATCAAGGGTGTCCGAATACTGTGATTGTGGAGAAATAAATATTGTTAAAAATAAACTATAATGTCAATACTACACGTGTGTGTGTGTATGTATGTATATATATATATGTGTGTGCGTGTGTGTGTATGTATGTGTGTGTGTGTGTATATATATATATATATATATATGTATATGTATGTGTGTGTGAGTATATATATGTATATGTGTGTGTGTATATATATGTATATGTGTGTGTGTATATATATGTATGTGTGTGTGTGTGTATATATATATATATATATATATATATATATATATATATATATATATATATATATATATTTCATTTTGCTTTGTGCTTAATTAAATTATAATTTTTAGTTGCTTATTTCTTTTCTATTCCTGTGTGCTAGGGTAGAATTTACTATGGTGTGTGTTTGGATTTTAACAAGATTCAATAAAGACTTTGGATTTTACTTTTACTCTATTGGTGCTGCCTGTTAATCCTTTGTCGCCGTCCCTGTTGAAGTTATTTCTTTTCTAATACATATCAATTTTGAATGCATCTCTTTTGTTTTGTTTTGCATGTGTCTACATATATCTTGTATAGACATTGTATATATATATAAATTCATATGTTTGTTGTAAGAATTCTAAACCTTTTCACATTTATATTTGCAGACACCCTGTATTTTTGTGTCTGACATGTTTACTAAGGGTTCATGCTTTCTGTATTATAGGTTGCTGTGAAAGAGCTGAAAGAGCTGGAGAGGCAAAGATCCGACCTAGAAAAAGAGGGACACATGCTTATTGATTTCTTCTGTGAAGATAAAGAAACCATGAAACTTGATGAATGCTTCCAGATATTCAGAGATTTCTGTGACAAGTTTAATAAAGCTGTGAAGGTAAGGTACAATTTAATGAATGTTGTACATGTTCACGGTATTTAAAAATTAAGAAAAAGAACACAAATATGAATTAGCAGTTATACATTTAGCTTTTTATATTCTTGTCATACTCTTAAAGTGAAGGTAAATTTCAGACTATAATGAATGTTGCAATGAAAAATATATTAGTAAAACCACATTTTTTTATTTTTTTAAGTCTGTGTGTATATATTTATAATGTAATAAAAGATTTATAATCCTTATTGGTATTGTTTGTTCCTCTTTTGACTGGGCTGTGATATATAGAGCAGTCAAATCCACTCTCTACTTAGGCTTTCTAAGGGCTTTAAAAGGACTGGACTTAAAGGGATACTGAACCCACATTTTTTTCTTTCATGATTCAGATAGAGCATGCAATTTTAAGCAACTTTTTAATTTACTCCTACTTTTAATTTTTCTCCGTACTCTTGGAATCTTTTTTTAAAAAAGCAGGAATGTAAGCTTACGAGCTGGCCCATCTTTAGTTCAGCACCTAGGTTGTACTTGCTGATTGGTGGCTAAATGGTATTCACCAATCAGCAAGCGCTATCCAGGGTCTGAACCAAAAATGGTCCGGTTCGTAAGCTTACATTCCTGCTTTTACAAATAAAGATAGCAAGAAAATGAAGAAATATTGATAATAGGAGTAAATTAGAAAGTTGCTTAAAATTGCATGCTCTTTTTGAATCATGAAAGAAAGAAATTTGGGTTCAGTATTCCTTTAAAGATTGTCAAATGACACACATGTTGATTGGATGTTGACTGGAATTGTAATTAAAAAATAAAAAGAGTTCATCCAAGTGGGCAGGCATAACATTGCAATAGAAGCATTACTATATCAACTTATTTAACCCTTTCACAATGGATTAAAAAAAAAGTAGACATATACTTTTTTTAATGGTAAAGATTACAAATATAGCATTTAATTAGTTCAAGTTTACCGTCACTTTAAATATTGTGAATTTCTGGCAAACATGTCTTTAGTAACACAAACCAGTGTAGATTTCTAATTTTCCTTTTTATCTTAATACTTTTAAGGAGAACAAGGAGAGAGAAGTACAACATCTTCGGCAACAGAAGCGATTGAAGGAACTAGAACAAAAACGGCATTCCTGGGTAGCTGGGGACAATGGAGGATTTGGAAGGAGTAGTAGTGAAAATGATGTGGAATTACTGGCAAAAAATGGACTTGAAGACTTCTTACCTTTCCTTCAGCAAAGACCACAAAGTCCTTTAAGTAGGAATAGTAGTTCAAGGCGTTCCCGCCTCTCCTTAGGAGTCACAGCAGAACGAGAACTTCAAATGTACTTGGAAGCTCCAGAAGGTGATGAAACCAGCAAATTTAACAGTCTACCCAGAGCTAACTCACGCCAGCCACGACCATCAGTAGCTTGGATGGATCCCAAAGAGAAAAAAGATCCAAATAAACTTAAATTGCACTTTAATAAAAATGAAGCCTTCAACAGCCTGCATCCATTACCAACAGTGCTTATAAGTAGTTTAGAAGATGACCAGGATGCAAATACTGCCATTACTAACATGAATTGCAAATTGGAAGACACAGACCGCAACAATAACAGACCACATGTTTACCAGCCTAGAGATGATAATCCTCACACAAAGCCTCCTCCTCTAAGTCCCCTGGCAATAAGTGTGGAAGAACATGAATTAGTTAAGCAATTAAAACAATTTGATTTGCAAGATTCTGTGAATGAAAATTTAGAAGACCAATGTTCAACTGAACCTTCAGAAGATTTGAGCATCAGTTCATTAAGCAGTGCTGATGATGACAATACATTCTTACCCAGCAATAACACCAAAGACATCATCACTGACCCAAAACGCTCAAAACATGGCAGTGATATAATAGCAGCTCCTAAAAGTGTCAATGCTAACACATCTGTAAATTCAAGTAATTTTGATAGAGAAGGGCACAAATCATTGTTTTATGTCGCAGGAAGTACTGATAGCTCATTAGCATTGAACTGCTCTGAGGGACAAAATGTAGAATGTGAGACAGAAGACCAAAAAATCAGCAAAAAAGAGTCTTTAGATGGTAATCGGCCCTTGTATCTAAGCCCAAAGTCATTTGATTATGGTCAATCTGGTTGTAAAGTTGATGATACTAAAAAGACCAATTATTCCAAGGAAAATAGTGTAAAAGGAAAAGATCTTTTTAAAAGAAGTTCCTCATTAAGAGAGAGAACCCCTAGCTCCACAAAGACTTATAATAGTCGTCCTAGTAATCCTGCCACAACAAAACCTGTACGTATGCTGAATGATTCAGAGCATGAGACTATGAGAAAAGTTGTCCCCATTTCCAAGTCCACCACACGAAGCAGTATAAAGCGTACAGAACGAAGAAGCTCTGTCCGAGATACAAGTGTCAATGAAATAAAACCAACAAACCGCCAATCAATTAGAGCAAAAAATGAAAACTTGCCTAAAAGTTCCTCTAAGCCCAACACGCCTACAGAGGAACCACAGCTGCAAAGAGGAGATAGTTTCATATCAAATAGTTCTCGTTTTCAGAGAGACCAGCCTCAACTCAGAAATTCTTTCAAAAAGCCAGCAGCAAAGCCAGTTAGAAATGTTCCTAAATCAAAGTTAGATGAGACAAAAATATGTCGCACAAATAGCAAAGTTGTAAACAGTTCAGAACCTACCAAAACTCCACCTGCTGCTAGTGTCAAAACTTCAACATCAACCCCAAGCTTTGCAAGGAACACTATAGCATCTTCCTCTCGGCGTGCAAAGGATGCTCCACCATCACCACCAGCAAAACCCACAAATTTTACTAGATCTAGTTCCCTCCGGCAGTCTAAGGGAAAGGTTGAGCAAATGACTAAGGATACAAATCCAAAGGATAATGGCAGCGTGGTTACACCCAAAAGAATTAATAGTGTGAAAGTTAATGTAAGGACAACAGGTTCTGTTAACAGCTCCACAATCAAGTCTGACACTGTACCAAATGATACAAATATGGTGGATAAATCTTTAAAACTTAAGGACACAAGCAAGGGCACATTGGGTAAAATATTAAAACCTTTACTGAAGTGAGTGTTATGTAATTGAATGTTTTATGGTATATTGACAACCCCTATTTGGGCGACTATATGACAGAGGGAGGCAATCTGCCATTTTCACAGCTATGTGGATATTCCCTGCAGATAATAATTTTGGATTGCAACGGGACACACACATTGTGTCTGAAAGTGTACTTGTATACTGTTTTTGCAGAATCATGAAGGAATTAAGACGACCAGGAAGAAAATGCAAGTTGTATTACCCAGTTGCTATGGTTAAAGCAAATCTTTGTTTGAGTCATGAGAGGATTCTACTATAATGTTAAGAATTCTAAGGGGCATTTGTACCCCCAGAAAGTACAAGTATGTTACTAATATTGAGTGGCTGCTTTTGGCTAATGGAAGCATTGCTTTTGCAGATATTGACTGAAATTGAAAGACTCTGCTGGGTGGAGTCTTTGTCTCTAGCGATTTGAATGGTGTAAGTGTATTTTTTTTTTTTTT
>NC_069500.1:1103685407-1103787907 GCF_027579735.1 Bombina bombina
TTGTATAGGCAGATACAAGGCACTGTGATCGGAGCAACCAGTACCCCCATATATCAGAGGAAGGTTTTGAAGAAAGTGTCAGTGTGTAACTATGTGGATGATATTCTTGTCCTTTGAAATGGATCCCTTGCATCTCTACACTCGTTTGTAGCTGATCTTAATGTAAAAACATATACTATAATGCTCACGCTTCAAGTCATCACTACTGAAATATTTTTTTTGGATATTTTAATAGGGAAAGAGGGAAACCTAATTGTCACTAACACTATCACAAATTACTGCTACAAATAGTCTTTTGATCGCTTCTAGTCATCATCCGTATCATCTAAAGAAATGGATACCTAAGGGTCAGTTTCTTAGGTTATGTAGGCATTGCTCCTCAAAGGTTAAGTTTGAGAAACACTACATAGATGCAACAACGTTTCCTAGATAGGGGTATTCTAAAAGAAGTGTCAATAGAGCTAGAAATGAGGCCAGACATATGGATAGATATCAATTTCTTTCATGTAATTGGCAAGAGTCCATGAGCTTTCCTCGCATGAAATCTTTTTTATAGGTTCTCTGTTATCGGTCGTAGAGATTCATCTCCTACCTCCCTTTTCAGATTGACGATATACTCTCATATTCCATTACCTCTACTGATAACCGTTTCAGTACTGGTTTGGCTATCTGCTATATGTGGATGGGTGTCTTTCGGTAAGTATGTTTTCATTACTTAAGACACTCTCAGCTATAGTTTGGCACTTTATGTATTAATATAAAGTTCTAAATATATGTATTGTACTTATATTTACCATGAGTCTGGTTTATGTATATTTATTTCCTTGTGCAGACTATCAGTTTCATATTTGGGAAAAAACATATTTAGGAAAATATTTTTCTTACCTGGGGTATAGTCTTTTTTTCAAATTGACTGCTTTTTCATTAAATTTTCGCGGGCAAAATTAGGCTCCCGAGGGCGCAAAATGCTGATGTTTATTGCGCCAAATTTTTTGGGCGCGAAGATATGTTCGGTGGTGCAAATTCGTAATTTCCGGCGTCTTGGTTGACGCCGAGTTTCCTTGCACAAGGTTGCATCTGCAATGACGCGAGTGTGTTATTTCCGGATGTTAGCGCCAAAAAATTTCATTTTACGTTGTGCGTCATACTTGGCGCCAAATAATTTCATTATTTAAAACCCCATTCCTATGTGCCTCTTGCCTTTTTCTATGTCAGAGGGCTATGCTGTTTGCATTTTTTCCCCATTCCTAAAACTGCCATATAAGGAAATTGATAATTTTGCTTTATATGTTGTTTTTTCTCTTACATTTGCAAGCTGTCTCAATCTGATCCTGTCCCAGAAACCACTGTTGGAACCCTGCTGCCTGATAACAGCTCTACCAAAACTAAGTGTATCTGTTGTAAATTTGTGGAGATTATATCTCCAGCTGTGGTATGTAATAGTTGTCATCATTAGCTTTTACATGCAGAGAATTTATCCATCAGTAATAGTACAGTGCCTGTTGTTCCTTCAACATCTAATGTACATGATATCCCTGTGAATATAAAAGATTTTATTGCTGATGCGATTCAGAAGGCTTTGTCTGCTATCCTGCCTTCTAATAAACGTAAAAGGTCTTTTAAAACTTCTCATAAAGTTGATGAAAGTTCAAATGACCGACAACATACTGAATTATCCTCCTCTGATGAGGATCGATCTGATTCAGAAGATCCTTCCTCAGATATTGACACTGACAAATCTACTTATTTATTTAAAATGGAGTATATTCGTTCCTTGTTAAGAGGTGTTGATTACATTGGATATTGAGGAAACTAGTCCTCGAGATACTAAAACTAGTAAATGTTTAAATTCTGTTTATAAACCTCTTATGGTTACGCCAGAGGTTTTTCCAGTTCCTGATGCCATTTCTGATATGATTTCTAAGGAATGGAATAGGCCGGGTACTTCTTTTATCCCTTCTTCAAGGTTTAAACAATTGTATATTTTGCCAGCAGTTAGCTTGGAGTTTTGGGAAAAGATCCCCAAAGTTGATGGGGATATTTCTACTCTTGCAAAAACGTACTATTATTCCTATGGAAGATAGAAACTTGAATCTTATCTAAGGAAAGCTTATTTATATTCTGGCTGTCTTCTTAGGCCTGCCATTTCTATGGCTGATGTTGCAGCTGCTTCAACTTTTTGGTTGGAAAGTTTACCGCAACAGGAAATGAATCCTGATTTGTCTAGCATTGTTCGCTTGCTTCAACATGCTAATCATTTTATCTGTGATGCGATCTTTGATATCATCAAAATAGAGGTTAAATCTATGTCTTTAGCTATTTTAGCTAGCAGAGCTTTGTGGCTCAAATATTGGAATACTGACATGGTATCTAAGTCTAGATTACTATCTCTTTTCAAGGTAATAATTTATTTGGTTCTCAGTTGGATTCGATTATTTCAACTGTCACTGGGGAGAAGGGAGTTTTTTTTTACCTCCAGGATAAAAGACCTAAGGGTAAATCTAAAGCTTCTAAATGTTTTCGTTCCTTTCGACAAAATAAGGAACAGAAACCTAATCCTTCCCCCAAAGAATCTGCTTCCAATTGGAAACCTTCAAGTTGGAGTAAATCCAAACCATTTAAGAAACCAAAGCCAGCCCCCAAGTCTGCATAAAGGTGCGGCCCTCATTCCAACTCAGTTGGTAGGGGACAGATTAAGAGTCTTCCAAGACATTTGGGCATATTCTGTCCAAAATCAATGGATTCAGAGTATTGTCTCTCAAGGGTACTGAATAGGATTCAGAGTAAGACCTCCTGTGAGAAGATTTTTTCTCTCACGCATTCCAGCAAATCCAGTAAAGGCTCAGGCTTTTCTGAAGTGTGTTACAGACCTGGAGCTTTCAGGGGTAATCATACCAGTTCCATTTCAGGAACAGGGTCTGGGGTTTTATTCAAATCTATTCATTGTCCCAAAAAAAAGAAAATTCATTCAGTTTCTGGATCTGAAAGTGCCAACTTTCAAAATGGTGACTATAAGGACTATTCTGCCTTTTATTTAGCAAGGTCATTATATGTCCATGATAGACTTACAGGATGCATATCTTCATATTCCGATTCATCCAGACCACTATCGGTTTCTGAGATTCTCTTTTCTAGACAAGCATTACCAATTTGTCGCTCTTCCATTTGGCCTAGCGACAGCTCCAAGAATCTTTTCAAAGGTTCTCGGTGCCCTACTCTCTGTTTGGACGATATCTTGGTACTAGCTCAGTCTTTACATTCTGCGGAATCTCACACAAATCAACTAGTGTTCTTTCTTCAAAGACATGGTTGGAGGATCATTTTACCAAAAAGTTCCTTGATTCCTCAGATAAGGGTCACTTTTTTAGGTTTCCAGATAGATTCAGTGTCCATGACTCTGTCTCTAACAGACAAAAGACGATTAAATTGGTTTCAGCTTGTCGGAACCTTCAGTCTCAATCATTTCCTTTTTTAGCTATGTGCATGGAAGTTTTAGGTCTCATGGCTGCAGCATCGGACGCAATCCCCTTTGCTCGTTTTCATATGAGACCTCTCCGGCTTTGTATGCTGAATAAATGGTGCAGGGATTATACAAAGATATCACAATTAATATCCTTAAATCCCAATGTTAGACTCTCTCTGACTTGGTGGTTAGATCACCATTGTATAGTTCAAGGGCCCTCTTTTGTTCATCCAACCTGGTCTGTGATCCCAACAGATGCAAGTCTTTCAGGTTGGGGAGCTGTCTGGGGATCTCTGACAGCACAAGGGGTTTGGAAATCTGAAGAAGCGAGGTTACGAATCCAAATTTTAGATCTCCGTGATATTTTCAGGGCTCTTCAGGTTTGGCCTCTGTTGAAGAGAGACCCGTTCATTTGTTTTCAAACAGACAATATCACAACTGTGGCATATGTCAATAATCAGGACGGGACTCACAGTCCCCAAGCGATGAAAGTATCTGGGATACTTGCTTGGGCGGAATCCAGCTCCTGTCTAATTTCTGCGGGTCATATACCAGGTATAGACAATTGGGAAGCGGATTATCTCAGCCGTCAGACTTTACATCCAGGGAAGGGGTCGCTCCATCCAGATGTGTTTTCTCAGATTGTTCAGATGTGGGGTTTTCCAGAAATTGATTTGATGGCTTCCCATCTAAACAGAAACTTCCCAGGTACTTGTCAAGGTCCAGGGATCCTCAAGCGGAGGCGGTGGATGCGTTAGCAGTTCCTTGGTGTTACCAATCTCCTTATATTTTTCCGCCTCTAGTTCTTCTTCTAAGAGTGATCTCCAAGATCTTCATGGAACAATCGTTTGAGTTGCTGGTGGCTCCAGCATGGCCTCACAGGTTTTGGTATGCAGATCTTGTTCGGATGTCCAGTTACCAACCTTGGCCACTTCCTTTTAAGACCAGACCTTCTGTTTCAAGTTCCGTTTTTCCATCAGGATCTCAAATCATTAAATTTGAAGGTATGGAAATTGAACGCCTAGTGCTTATTATTAGAGGTTTCTCTGACTCAGTGATTAATACTATGTTATAGGCTCGTAAATCTGTTTATTATTGAGTTTGGAAGACTTATATTTCATGGTGTTCTTCTCATAAATTTTCCTGGCATTCTTTTAGAATTCCTAGAATTTTACAGTTTCTTCAGGATGGTTTGGATAAAGGTTTGTCTGCAAGTTCCTTGAAGGGACAAATCTCTGCTCTTTCTGTTTTATTTCACAGAAAGATTGCTAAGCTTCCTGATATTCACTGTTTTGTAAAGGCTTTGGTCCGTATAAAGCCTGTCATTAAATAAATTTCTCCTCCTTGGAGTCTTAATTTGGTTTTGAAGGCTTTACAGGCTCCTCCGTTTGATCCTATGCATTCTTTGGTCATTACACTACTTTCTTGGAAAGTGTTGTTCCTTTTGGCCTTCTCTTCTGCTAGAAGAGTTTCAGAATTATCTGCTCTTTCTTGTGAATCTCCTTTTTTGATTTTCCATCAGGATAAGGCAGTTTTGCGGACTTCATTTAAATTTCTACCTAAGGTTGTGAATTCTTACAACATTAATAGGGAAATTGTTGTTCCTTCTTTGTGTCCTAATCCTAAGAATTCTTTGGAGAGATCCTTACATTCTTTGGATGTGGTAAGAGCATTGAAATATTATGTTGAAGCTACTAAAGATTCCAGGAAGACTTCTAGTCTATTTGTTATCTTTTCTGGTTTTAGGAAAGGTCAGAAGGCATCTGCCATTTCCTTGGCATCTTGGTTAAAGCTTTTGATTCATCATGCTTATTTGGAGTCGGGTCAGGCCCTACCTCAGAGAATTACAGCTCATTCTACTAGATCAGTCTCCACTTTGTGGGCTTTTAAGAATGATGCTTCAGTTGATCAGATTTGCAAAGCAGCAGGAAAAGGCTATTATTTTTATCCCTCCCTTTCTACTGATTCTTCTGTGGAGTTCCACATATTGGCTATTACTATCCCATACATCACTAGCTCATGGACTCTTTCCAATTACATGAAAGAAAAACATAATTTATGTAAGAATTTAACTGATTAATTAATTTCTTTCATATTGGCAAGAGTCCATGAGCTAGTGACGTATGGGATATATATTCCTACCAGGAGGGGCAAAGTTTCCCAAACCTCAAAATGCCTATAAATACACCCCCCCACCACACCCACAATTCAGTTTAACGAATAGCCAAGAAGTGGGGTGATAAGAAAGGAGCGAAAGCATCAACAAGGAATTGGAAATAATTGTGCTTTATACAAAAAAATCATAACCACCATAAAAAGGGTGGGTCTCATGCCAATATGAAAGAAATGAATTTATCAGGTAAATTCTTATATAAATTATGTTTTCTTACATGTATTTGGCAAGCGTCCATGAGCTAGTGACATATGGGATAGCAAATACCCAAGATGTGGAACTCCACGCAAGAGTCACTAGAGAGGGAGGGATGAAGAATAAAGGCAGCCAATTCCACTGAAAAATTAATCTACAACCCAAATCAAAAGTTTTAATCTTATAATGAAAAAAAACTTAAATTATAAGCATAAGAATCAAACTGAAACAGCTGCCTGAAGTACTTTTCTACCAAAAACTGCTTTTGAAGAAGAAAAAACATTAAAATGGTAGAATTTAAAAAAAGTATGCAAGGAAAACCAAGTTGCTGCTTTGCAAATCTGATCAACAGAAGCTTCATTCTTAAAAACCCAGGAAGTGGAAACTGACCTAGTAGAATGAGCCATAATCCTCTGAGGCGGGGATTTACCCGACTCCAAATAAGCATGATGAATCAAAAACTTTAACCAAGATGCCAAAGAAATGGCAGAAGCCTTCTGACCTTTCCTAGAACCAGAAAAGATAACAAATAGACTATAAGTCTTCCTGAAATCTTTAGTAGCTTCAACATAATATTTCAAAAACTCTTACCACATCCAAAGAATGTAAAGATCTCTCCAGAGAATACTTAGGATTAGGACACAAAGGGGGGTAGTTATCAAGCCGTCAACCTCAAATACGCTGGAATTCCGCAGCGTATTTGTGGCGAGGCTGATTCGCCTTAGTTATCAAAGGCTAGAGACCGGCAAAAGTAGAATTTTGTGACGTAAACTTCGATCCGCCGGACTCAGTCCGACACAGATCGATTCTTACGTCACTACAGATGTTCCGCACACAAGTACGGCACAATCTGACTACTTTTGCTAGTTATCAAAAAACTAGCAGGTACGCTCAGCACTTTTACGGCCCAGCGTACCTGGTTTTCAAACCGCCACCCTGGAGGCGGCGGATCCCATAGGAATCAATGGGAGTCTGACCATAGCGAAAGTACAAGTTCGCTGCTGCCAGACATCCCATTGATTTCTATGGGAGCTGTCTACACCTAATACCCTAACATGTACCCCGAGTCTAAACACCTCTAATCTGTCCCCCCCTACACCGCCGCAACTAAATAAAATGATTAACCCCTAAACTGCCGCTCACGGAGCCCACCGCAAGCTACTCTATACAAATTAACCCCTAAACCGCCGCTCCCGGAGCCCACCGCCACCTACATTATACCCCTTATCCTGCCCCCCTATAATAAAGTTATTAACCCCTATCCTGCCGATCCCGCACCTCGCCGCAAATAAATAAATAGTTTAACCCCTAAACCGCCGCTCACTGACCATGCCGCAACCTATATTAAATTTATTAACCCCTAATCTGCCCCCCCTACACCGTCGCCACCTATAATACATTCATTAAACCCTATCCTGCCCCCCACTACACCGCCGCCACTGTAATAAAATTATTAACCCCTAAACCTAAGTCTAACACTAACCCTAACACCCCCCTAACTTAAATATTAATTAAATAAATCTAAATAATATTTCTATTATTAACTAAGTTAATCCTATTTAAAACTAAATACTTACCTTTAAAATAAACCCTAATATAGCTACAATATAAATAATAATTATATTGTAGCTATCTTAGGATTTATTTTTATTTTACAGGTACCTTTCAATTTATTTTAACTAGGTACAATAGCTATTAAATAGTTATTAACTATTTAATAGCTTACCTAGCTAAAATAAAGAGAAATGTACCTGTAAAATAAAAACTAACCTAAGTTACAATTACACCTAACACTACACTATACTTTAATAAATTATTCCTATTTAAAACTAAATACTTACCTGTAAAATAAACCCTAAGATAGCTACAATATAATTAATAATTACATTGTAGCTATCTTAGAATTTATATTTATTTTACAGGTAACTTTGTATTTATTTTAGCTAGTTAGAATAGTTATTAAATAGTTATTAACTATTTAATAACTACCTAGCTAAAAGAAATACAAAATTACCTGTAAAATAAATCCTAACCTAAGTTACAATTAAACCTAACACTACACTATCATTAAATAAATTACCTACAAATAACTACAATTAAATACAATTACATAAACTAACTAAAGTACAAAAAATAAAAAAAGCTAAGTTACAAAAAATTAAAAAAAATAAGTTACAAACATTTAAAAAAATATTACAACAATTTTAAGCTACTTACACCTAATCTAAGCCCCCTAATAAAATAAAAAAAAACCCAAAATAAAAAAATGCCCTACCCTATTCTACATTAAAAAAGTTCAAAGCTCTTTTACCTTACCAGCCCTTAAAAGGGCCTTTTGTGGGGGCATGCCCCAAAGAGTTCAGCTCTTTTGCCTGTAAAAGAAAAATACAACCCCCCCCAACATTAAAACCCACCACCCACATACCCCTAATCTAACCCAAACCCCCCTTAAAATAACCTAACACTAATCCCCTGAAGATCATCCTACCTTTAGTCGTTTTCACTCAGCCGAGCCACCGATGGAACTGAAGAGGACATCCGGACCGGCAGAAGTGATCATCCAAGGGGCGCTGAAGAAATCTTCCATCCGATGAAGTGATCCTCCAAGCGGCGCTGAAGAAATCTTCCATCCGGGCGAGGTCATCTTCCAAGAGGCGCTGAAGAAGTCTTCTATCCGGGCGAGGTCATCTTCGAAGCCGGGTCTTGAATCTTCATCCCGCCGACGCGGAACATCCTTCTTTCCCGACGGACTACCGACGAATGAAGGCTCCTTTAAGGGACGTCATCCAAGATGGCGTCCCTTCAATTCCGATTGGCTGATAGGATTCTATCAGCCAATCGGAATTAAGGTAGGAAAAATCTGATTGGCTGATGGAATCAGCCAATCAGATTCAAGTACAATCCGATTGGCTGATTCCATCAGCCAATCAGATTGAGCTTGCATTCTATTGGCTGATCGGAACAGCCAATAGAATGCGAACTCAATCTGATTGGTTGATTGGATCAGCCAATCGGATTGAACTTGAATCTGATTGGCTGATGGATTTTTCCTACCTTAATTCCGATTGGCTGATAGAATCCTAAGCGCCCCTTTGATGATCACTTCTGCCGGTCCGGATGTCCTCTTCAGTTCCATCGGTGGCTCGGCTGAGTGAAGACGACTAAAGGTAGGATGATCTTCAGGGGATTAGTGTTAGGTTATTTTAAGGGGGGTTTGGGTTAGATTAGGGGTATGTGGGTGGTGGGTTTTAATGTTGGGGGGGGGGTTGTATTTTTCTTTTACAGGCAAAAGAGCTGAACTCTTTGGGGCATGCCCCCACAAAAGGCTCTTTTAAGGGCTGGTAAGGTAAAAGAGCTTTGAACTTTTTTAATGTAGAATAGGGTAGGGCATTTTTTTATTTTGGGGGGGTTTGTTATTTTATTGGGGGGCTTAGATTAGGTGTAAGTAGCTTAAAATTGTTGTAATATTTTTTTAAATGTTTGTAACTTATTTTTTTTATTTTTTGTAACAGCTTTTTTTATTTTTTGTACTTTAGTTAGTTTATGTAATTGTATTTAATTGTAGTTATTTGTAGGTAATTTATTTAATTTATTTAATGATAGTGTGTAGTGTTAGGTTTAATTGTAACTTAGGTTAGGATTTATTTTACAGGTAATTTTGTATTTCTTTTAGCTAGGTAGTTATTAAATAGTTAATAACTATTTAATAACTATTCTAACTAGCTAAAATAAATACAAAGTTACCTGTAAAATAAATATAAATTCTAAGATAGCTACAATGTAATTATTAATTATATTGTAGCTATCTTAGGGTTTATTTTACAGGTAAGTATTTAGTTTTAAATAGGAATAATTTATTAAAGTATAGTGTAGTGTTAGGTGTAATTGTAACTTAGGTTAGTTTTTATTTTACAGGTACATTTCTCTTTATTTTAGCTAGGTAAGCTATTAAATAGTTAATAACTATTTAATAGCTATTGTACCTAGTTAAAATAAATTGAAAGGTACCTGTAAAATAAAAATAAATCCTAAGATAGCTACAATATAATTATTATTTATATTGTAGCTATATTAGGGTTTATTTTAAAGGTAAGTATTTAGTTTTAAATAGGATTAACTTAGTTAATAATAGAAATATTATTTAGATTTATTTAATTAATATTTAAGTTAGGGGGGTGTTAGGGTTAGTGTTAGACTTAGGTTTAGGGGTTAATAATTTTATTACAGTGGCGGCGGTGTAGTGGGGGGCAGGATAGGGGTTAATAAATTTATTATAGGTGGCGACGGTGTAGGGGGGCAGGATAGGGGTTAATAAATTTAATATAGGTTGCGGCGGGTTCAGGGAGCGGCGGTTTAGGGGTTAAACTATTTGCGGCGAGGTGCGGGATCAGCAGGATAGGGGTTAATAACTTTATTATAGAGGGCGACGGTATAGGGGGGGCAGGATAGGGGTTACTAGGTATAATGTAGGTGGCAGCGGTGTCCGGGAGCAGCGGTTTAGGGGTTAATACATTTATAAGACATGCGGCGGGGTCTAGGAGTGGCGGTTTAGGGGTTAGTAACTTTATTTAGTTGCGGGGGGCTCTGGGGGCGCCGGTATAGGGGGTAGAACAGTGTAGTTTAGTGTGGGTGCTTAGTGACAGGCCAAGAGAATTTATGAGAAGAGCACCATGAGATGTAAGTCTTCCAAACTCGATAATAAATCTTTCTAGACACAGATTTATGAGCCTGCAACATAGTATTAATCACTGAGTCAGAGAAACCTCTGACTAAGCACTAAGCGTTCAATTTCCATACCATCAAATTTAATGATTTGAGAACCTGATGGAAAAACAAACCTTGAGATATAAGGTCTGGCCTTAATGGAAGTGGCCAAGGTTGGCAACTGGGCATCCGAACAAGATCCACATACCAAAACCTGAGCGGCCATGCTTGAGCCACCAGCAGCACAAACGATTGGTCCATGATGATTTTGAAAATCACTCTTGGAAGAACTAGAGGCGGAAAATTATAGGCAGGTTGATAACTCCAAGGAAGTGTCAATGCATCCACTGCTTCCGCCTGAGGATCCCTGGACCTGGATAGGTACCTGAGAAGTCTCTTGTTTAGATGAGATGCCATCAGATCTATTTCTGGAAGCCCCCACATCTGAACAATTTGAAAAAACACATCTGGGTGAAGAGACCATTCTCCCGGATGTAAAGCTTGACGACAGAGATAATCCGCTTCCCAATTGTCTAATTTATGCGGTCCATATCCCAGGTATAGACAGGAGCTGGATTTTGCCCAAGCAAGTATCCGAGATACTTCTTTCATAGCCTGAGGACTGTGAGTCCCACCCTGATGATTGACCTACGCCACAGTTGTGACATTGTCTGTCTGAAAACCAATAAACGTCTCTCTCTTCAAACAGAAGCCAAAACTGAAGAACTCTGAAAATCGCACAGAGTTCCAAAATATTGATTGGTAATCTCGCCTCTTGAGATTTCCAAACCCCTTGTGCTGTCAGAGATCCCCAGACAGCTTCCCAAACTAAAAGACTTGCATCTGTTGTGATCACGGTCCAGGTTGGATGAACCAAAGAGACCTGTAGAACTATACATTGGTGATCTAACCACCAAGTCAGAGATAGTTGAATATTGGGATTCTAGGATATTAAATATGATATCCTAGAATAATCCCTGCACCATTAATTCAGCACTAAAAACTGGAGAGGACTCATATGAAAATGAGCAAAAGGAATTGAGTCCGATGCTGCAGTCATGAGACCTAAAACTTCCATGCATATAGCTACTGAAGGAAATAATAGAGACTGAAGGTTCCGACAAGCTGAACCCAATATAAATTGTCTCTTGTCTGTTAGAGACAAAGACATTGATACAATCTATCTGGAAACCTAAAAAAGGTGACCCTAGTCTGAGGAATCAAGGAACTTTTGGTAAAAAGATCCTCCAACCATGTTTTTGAAGAAACAACAGAAGTTGAATAGTATGAGATGACGCAGAACGAAAAGACTGAGCAAGTACCACGATATTGTCCAAAAAAGGAAACACTGAGAACCTTTGAAAAGATTCCTAAAGCTGTCGCTAGGCCAGAAAGGAAGAGCAACAAATTGGTAATGCTTGTCTAAAAAAGAGAATGTCAGAAAATGAAAATAATCTGAATGAAAACAGAATATGAAGATATGCATCTTGTAAGTCTATTGTGGGCAAATAATGCCCTTGCTGAACAAAAGACAGAATAGACCTTATAATCACCATTCTGAAAGATGGTACTCCTACATGACAATTCAAAAGATTTTCTTTCTTTGGGACAATGAATAGTTCTGAATAAAACCCCAGACCCCGTTCCTGAAACGGAACTGGTATGAATACCCCAGATAACTCCAGGTCTGAAACACACTTCAGGAAAGTCTGAGCCTTTACTGGGATAGCTGGAATATGTGAGAGAGAAAAAGACTTCTCACAGGCGGTCTTACTCTGAATCCTATTCTGTACCCCAATCTAAGAAGTTTGGACCGAATTGAACCAAACAACTTTAGAAATAACTTAACCTGCCCCCTACCAGCTACGCTGGAACATGGGCCGCACCTTCATGCGAATTTGGGGGCTGGCTTTGATCTCTTAAATGGCTTGAATTCATTCCATTTTGAAGAAAGCTTCCAATTAGAAACATATTACTTGGGGAAGAATTAGGTTTCTGTTCCTTATTAAGAACAAAAATGTATATAAGCTTAAGATTTACCCTTAGAACTTAATCTTGAAGCAAAAATAACTCCCTTCCCCACAGTAACAGTTGAAAGTATTGAATCCAACTGTTAACCAAATAATTTATTACCTTGGAAGGAAAGAAAATAGAAATCTGGATTTTAGAAATCAAATCAGCATGCCAAGATTTAAGCCACAAAGTTCTTCTAGCTAAAATAGCTAAAAACATAGATTTAACTTCAATTTTGATAATATCAAAAAATGACATCACAAATGCAATTATTAGCATGTTGAATCAAGTTAACAATGCTAAACAAATCATAATCCGATACTTGTTGCGCTAAAGTTTCCAACCAAAAAAGATGAAACAGCTGCATCATCAGCCAAAGAAATTGCAGGCCTAAGAAAAGGACCTGAAAATAAAATAATTTTCCTTAGATAAGATACAAGTTTCCCATCTGAAGGATCTTTAAAATAAATACTATTTTCCATAGGAATAGTAGTACATTTAGCAAGAGTAGAGAGAGCCCCATTAACTTTGGGGATCTTTTCCCAAAACTCCAAACTAACTGCTGACAAAGGATACAATTTAAAACCTTAAAGAAGGAATAAAAGAAGTACCAGGCCTATTCCATTTCCTAGTATCAGGAACTGGAAAAAAAACCTCTGAAGTAACCACAGGAGGTTACTAAACAGAATTTAAATGTTAGCTAGCCTTAAAATCAAGAGGACTAGTCTCCTCAATATCTAATATAATCAACACTTTTTCAACAAAGAACGAATGTAATCCATTTAAAAATAAAAAAGTAGATTTGTTAGTGTCAATATCTGACGAAGGATATTCTGAATCAGATAAATCCACATCAGAGAAGGATAATTCAGTATGTTGTCGGTCATTTGAAAATTCATCAACTAAATGAGAAGTTTAAAAAAGACCTTTATATTTTATTAGAAGGTGGGATGGCAGACAAAGCCTTCAGAATAGAAACAGAAAAATATTCTTATTAATTCCCAGGTCTATCTTATACATTAAATGTTAAAAGAATAGCAATAGACAATGCATTAATATTGATGGACATTGTCTCTGCATGTAAAAGTTTATCATGATAACTTATTACAAACCATAGCTAAAGATAAAAAATTCATAACATTAAAATAAATTAACTTAGCTTTGGTAGGACTGATATCAGTCAGCAGGAATCCAACAGTGTTTTCTGATACATGAACAGTTTTGAGATATCTTGCAAATGTAAGAGAAAAAACAACATATAAAGCAAAATATCAATTTCCTTATATGACAGTTTCAGGAATGGGAAAGAAATGCAAAAACAAAATAAGCCTCTGGAAACCAGAAGCACAAAGAATTGAATTCTTAAATAATGTCAAAGTTTGGCGCCAAGTATGACGCCCATAACTGTCAAAATATTTTTTGCCGCCAAAAACGTCTGCAACAAACACGGGCGTCATAGATGACACAACCACGTGAAAAAACTCTGTGCCAACTAAGACGCCGGAAATGACGAAATGACGTCAATAAAGTCTTGCGCAAAGAAAGACACAATAAATTATAGCATTTTGCGCTCCCGCAAGCCTAACAGCCCGCAATTTAGAAAAGAAAATACATTTGAAAACTTCAGGTAAGAATTTTTTTTTATGCATTTCCCAAATATGAAACTGACAGTCTGCATAAAGGAAATATACTGATAAACCTGAATCATGGCAAATATAAGTACAAACATATATTTAGAACTTTAAATATAAAGTGCCAAACTATAGCTGAGAGTGTCTTAAATAAAGGAGACATACTTACCCAAAGACACTCATCTACATAAAGTAAATAGCCAAACCAGTACTGAAACGAGAATCAGTAGAGGTAATGGTATATAAGAGTATATTGTCGATCTGAAAAGGTAGGTAGGAGATAAATCTCTACGACCGATAACAGAGAACCTATAAAAAAAAGATCCCCGTTAGGATGACCATTGTATTCAATAGGTAATACTCCCTTCACATCCCTCTGTCATTCACTGCACTCTAAGAGGAACCGGGCTTCAAAAAAGCTGAGAAGCGCATATCAACGTAGAAATCTAGCACAAACTTACTTCACCACCTCCATAGGAGGCAAAGTTTGTAAAACTGAATTGTGGGTGTGGTGAGGGGTGTATTTATAGGCACTTTGAGGTTTGGGAAACTTTGCCCCTCCTGGTAGGATTGTATATCCCATACATCACTAGCTCATGGACTCTTGCCAATATGAAAGAAATTAATTTATCAGGTAAGTTCTTACATAAATTATGTTTTTACTTATCCTACTTGGTCTGTAATCACTACAGATGCATGTCTTTCAGGTTGGGGACTATCTGGGGGTCTCTGAGGGGCACAATGGGTTTGGTTTCTTTAGGAGGTTGCAATACATTTTCTATAACTTTCAAAGCTCTTCAGAGTTGAAAAGGGAGTTTTATCTACATTTTGAGACAGACATTGTTATAGCATTGGCCTACATCAATCATCAGTAAGGAACTCTCTCAGTTCCCTAACCGTGAAGAAAATGTTTAAATTTTTCTTTGGTCAGAAACCAATTGTTGTCTGATTTCTGCAATTCGAATTCCAGGAGATAAAAACAAAAAGGAAGCAGATCTGTCCTTGCACCCAGGGGAATGGTCTCTCCATCTTGATATTTTCAATCAAATAGTCTTAAAGAGTGCCAGGAAAAAACATGATCCATACACCAAGAAATAAAGGCCCTCCAGACCTTATGATAAATCTTGTTGGTCAAAAGCTTACTGGCCTGTATCAAAGCCTTAATAACAGAATCATAAAAAACAGATTCTTATTCTTCTCAATCAAACATCTCTGGAGAGAAATAAAAGTGACGTCACTTAAGGGAGCTGGATCGGGACCAACTTTTATGTTTTACCTAAGGTTCTGTCTTCAGTTAATTGTGTTGATGCACATATCTTGGGAAGGCTACAAAAAATGTTTTGGCTGCATTGAAGGTTCCCAAGAGCACAGTAACCCCATAATACTTAAATGGAATAAGTTTGCAACAACTAGGACTCAACTAGGACTCTTCAAAGAGCCAGCTAGCTGGTCAAACTAAGCAATCAAAGGAGAAGGGTCTTGGTAAGAGAGGTGACCAAGAACCCAATGGTCACTCTGGTTGAGCTCCAGAGATCGTGTGTGGAGATCTGAGAAACTTGCAGAAGGATCTGGGCTTTATGGTAGAGTGGCCAGATGAAAGCCTCTCCTCAGTGCAAGATACGTGAAAGCCTGCTTGGAATTTGCAATAAGAGAGCCTAAAGAACTCTCAGACTGTGAGAAACAAGATTCTCTGGCCTGATTAAATTGAAGACCGAACTGTCTAGCCTCAAATCTAATCATCATGTCTTAAGGAAATCTGCTAATCACCTGTGCAATACCATTACAACAATGAAGCATAGTGGTTGTAGCATCATGCTTTGGTGGCGTTTTTTTTATTGGCAGGGATTAGGGGTCTGGTCAAGGGAAAGATATCATTAATGAAAACCTGGTACAGAGTGCACAGGACCTCATACTGGTCTGAAGGTTCATCATCCAACAAGACAACTACCCTAATCACACAGCCAAAAATAACGCTTAGGCTTAGGGATAACTCTGTGAATATTCTTGAATTGCCCAGCCAAAGCTGAGACTTGAACCCAATCAAACATCTCTGGAGAGACCTGAAAATGACTGTCCACTCGAGGTCCCAATCCAACCTGACAGAGCTTGAGAGGGTCTGCAGAGAAGAATGGCAGAAAATCCTCAAATCCAGTTGTGTAAAGCTTGTATCATACCCAAAAAGACTTGAGGCTATAATCACTGCCAAAGGTGCTTCAACTAAGTACTGAGTTAATGGTATGAATACTTATGTTTATGGAATATTTCAGTTTTTCTTTTTAATAAATTTATCCAAAAAAAATATCAAAAAATCTAATCTTTGCTTTTTCATTATGGGGTAAAGAGTGTAGACTGATGTGATTTTTTTTTTATCCAAACCATTTTAGTATAAGGCTGGAACATAACCAAATGAAAATAAATTAAATTAAGGGGTTTGAATACTTTCTGAATGCACTGTATATGTGTATGTTTATTTTTTATATTTTGTAATTTTTGTTTTTTTAAATGTGCTTAAAATGTAATATATGGAATCATAAACAGTTTACCTTCCCTTACACTGGCATACCTAGATTCCCCAGAGGATTCCAGAGCACTAGCCCACCAGGGACGCGGGGTAAGTGCATTCTCCCGCATTAAGACACATGGTCATCATTTACACTATATACATACATAAGGGGTTAAAATAGTGTGCTCTGTCTGAATCATGTAAGTTTAATTTGACTTTACCTTTAATGTGTTAAAAATGGGAAGAAATATGAAGGAACTAATAATTCCTACTTAAAGGGACAGTTAAGTCTAAAACAAAATGTCATGATTTAAATAGGGCATGTAATTTTAAACAACTTTCCATTTTACTTTTATCACCAATTTTGCTTTGTTCTCTTGGTATTCTTAGTTGAAAGCTAAACCTAGGAGGTTCATATGCTAATTTCTTAGACCTTGAAGGTGTAATGCTCGTGGGATATTTCCCTATCAGAACAAACTTGGCCAGTAGTCTTCTTATCCCGGCTTGAAGTGGAATGAGGTAAGCAGTACTCACGGTAGACAGGTTAGTCCTTCATGGCAATAAGATTAAGGCAGAAAGCCAGTAGAATAGTCTGGAACTGGCAGAGGTCCGCAACAAAAGGTACTCCAGCAGTTTAGCAGTTCAGGGGTAAACCAATAGAATGGTCAGGAACAGGCAGAGTTCAGTAACAATAAGGCAATACAGCAATTCAAGGGTTAAGCAACAGAGGGGTCAGACAAGCAGAGTTCGGTAACAATAAGGCAATCAAAGTAACAGCAGTTCAGAATAATAGCACCCAGGGAAGCACAAGACTAACCTATATTTGGGCACTGGAGGTAAGTAACGCAGGTACTTACATAGGCACAGATTCGCGCCAAGAGGACTCTCAGACCGGCATCAGAGGGGAAATGGCGTGCAGCGATAACTTCATCACCGTGCACCCACAGGAACCGCTGCTTCCATAGCAACAGCCATAGCAACAGGATGGAGTGGCGAGAGGAGCCGAGGAGCAGCGTGACACAAGGCCGCCTTTAATCTAAATACATTTTGACAGTTTTTCACCACTAGAGGGCGTTTGTTCATGTGTTTTTTAAATAGATAAAAACACAAAAAGAAATAAAAGAGAGGGCGCTAGAAAGCAAGAGGTAACAACCACATTTATTCTATAGACATTTAATCAAAAAGGAAGTGTATTATATAAATACCAATATTATAAGAGTTAGCTAATCCTATTAAAATAATGGCTGATATAAGAATGAGGGACGTCTCCCCTAAAATACAAAAATACAAATGTAATAGACAATTTATACAAACGGTTAGAAATGAGATACAATTAAGTAAAACCTATTATACCACCTTATATAAAATAAAATCCATATACATCAATATAAAAAATGACATAAATACAATTGGAGCTGAGCAACTCTTAGCTCAAAAGAATGAAAAAAGTCCCAATGTTGTGAAGTTCGTATCTGAGACAAACCTGAACAAGGTATTTGTTACTGTGGCCACATTGTAACAGATAACCCTGTATGAGAATGATGTTGATTCCTCCTTATAGTTACTTTAAATAACAAAATTATGTCCTTTTACGACAAAAGATAAAAACAGCCCACCGGATCAAAATTCTCTCATAGTTAACACCTACTGTTAGTGGAATGCACGGCTCGCCTTCAGGAGATGATAGGAGCAATCTCACTCACCCCTCTTCCTCCAGAGTACGGCTCCAATTTCTGACTTGATGTTCCCAGTTCCGGTGTATGGAGATTTGTCAAAAAGACCCGGCAGGTGCAATGTCCGTTATCCAATATCCAAAACACCCCGCACTTAGCGTGTATCACGCATGGGTACTAGGTACCTAGTGAAGAAAAAAATTATATATGCAGGACAAACAGCTTAGCTTCAACGCGTTTCACCTGTATCACCAGTCTTTTTCAAGATAGCAGCTGCTCCTGGAAACCATGTTTAAATACCTGCTCTTTCTCTTCCATTGGTTGAAAGTCCATCTTAATTGATTCTTAAGGAGGAATTATATATAAGGTGGTATATTGAAACAAATGGCCTTCTTCTTTAATAGGATAATTGATAACATTGAGCTCATGCACGTGAATTTACAGAGGAGTGAGCACTGATTGGCTAAAATGCAAGTCTGTCAAAAGAACTGAAATAAGGGGGCAGTCTGCAGAGACTTAGGTACAAGGTAATTACACAGGTAAACCGTGTATTATTATAACTGTGTTGGTTATGAAAAACTGGGGAATGGGTAATTAAAGGATTATCTATCTTTTAAAACAACAAAAATTCTGGTGTTGATTGTAGGCGGCAGTGTGTAGGTGTGTCCCTGCTTCAGCACACATTTTTTTTTTCTTTTGGTTTCTGACTTTCTGCCTGCCTGCATATTACGTGGTTGACACATAATTGATACCTAGTGGGTCACAGATAATCTTTACAGGAACTGAAACTATTCCTATTGGCGGCACATTGGCTCCTGACTGCATGTGTAGTCTCCTCAATCTGCTCGTGACTGCACGTGTAGTCAGTGAGTGGTACAGCAGTGTGTTTGCAGCGTGGGCAGTCACAGTCGGACTTGCAGAGCTCTGAGGGCAGCAGCTTTAATGCTGAGCTTTAGTCAGAAGTCAGTGTTTTTATTTTTTGCAGCTAGCTCCCAGTAGTGCATTGCTTCTCCTGCTCTTGATATATGGATAGGAAGTGGAAGCTTAAAAATGCTTGATGATGAAATGCGAGTGTCTTTATCTAATATTCCACCAAATATTCAGAAACTGCGTTCATCCCATCAACCTCATACATCCCATTAAAATAGTAAGTAGCTGTTGGTGTTACTTTTTTTAATTCTTGCACATACTTACTGTTACTTGTAAATACATTTTGTTATCATGTCATTTATGTATGTGTCTGTATCTCTTAAAACAAGTTAGTTTAACCTCCTGTTTGCTAGTACAACTAAATTACTGTGTCGCGAAATGATGTAGGTCTACAAAGTGTGTCACCAACATGAAAAGTTTGGAAAGCTCCGGGGTAAAGCATAAACTTGTGTATAAATAGGTTTCACAGGTGACCTGCAACACCACCTCCATTTGGTGGCCTCACCAGATTACAGGTGTGTGACTGGTTTAGGCAAATTGCAGCATTGCTTAGCTTTTTCCTTTCTGTCTAGGGAATGTCAGACAAACACAATTTTTACACAAAGCAACTTGAGGTTCATTTCTCAAGAAATCCCACTTACAGAAAATATAGCACAGGCCTAGAATCAGGAGTGTAGTCAAAACACTCAAATAATGATATAATTTATGCTTACCCGATAAACACATTCATTTTATGGTGGTGAGAGTCCATGAGCCATTATTCCTGGGAATTCCATTCCTGGCCACTTGGAGGAGGTAAAGATTTCCAAAACTCTAAGAGCACTTAAAAACCCTCCCACCTTTCTGGAACCTAGTCTGATGTATAGCCAAGCAAGAAGAAGAAAGGTAGAAAAGGATAAGAGCAAGAAAAAAAGGTGCATAATTGAACTGCCATCAGAAAAAAAAATACAATGAAAAATAATAAAAAAAATCGGCAGGTCTGGTAACCCCGCTTCCCAAGAAGGCCAATCTTAGAAACTGATGATGATTCCTGTGAATAGGGATATGAAGATAAGCACTATTCAAATCTTTTGTGGGCAAAATCTTTCCTTGTTGATCAAGGAGAAAAATAGACCGAATTATCTCCTTCTTGAAAGAAGAAACCCTGAGAAACTTGTCTTTAAATCTAGAACTGGTCTGTACGTTCCCTCCTGGGGAACAATGGAGAGGTTGGAATAAGACTCCTGACCTTGTTCCAATTTTCAACTGGGACTATTACTACCATAGATTCCAGATCTAAGACTGGCTATAAAAAGGCTCTTGACAGTATTGCAAATATTACCCCTTCCACCAGATAAGGCCAAACAAACAGAGGAGCACTATTTGCCCATTAAATAAAGCAGCGGGAAAGGAGCAATGTACACTAAACTGACACAGCTTTGAAACGCAGAGGGGAAAGACCAACGTGCATATAAAATAAACTAAATGTGCTAAAAAAAGCTGACGCGCATGTAATCACTAGGTCAACTTGCACAACTAAACACAACATGCGAGGCTCACAAAGCCGACACGCTCCAAACAATAGTAACGTGAGTGAAAACTAAACACAGTTCGGCAAGAAACCAATACCCTTAATATAACTCAAATATACTCAAAATAACTGATGTGCGCTAAAAATCATAGGGTGTATATAATAAAAATGTAGCTTCCTGCAGCCCAACTCCAATACAGAAAATATAAGAAAAAATGCCTGTCATAATAGTCACCTGGCTATGATGTACAACACTTAGGGCTTGATTTATCAATCAAGAGTGGACAGGGACATACATATTTGACTATTTTGCTCTTGCGTGCAATCCCGACCCTGCTTGCGCACAGCCAATCACGCACGGGCAGGAGCTGTCAATCTCCCCGGTCAGATGAGACCTAAGAGGTGGAGAAGAAGGTAGGGAAGCCGCGGTCTTGTGAGAACTTGCAGTCATTGGGAGAAGGGCTTGATAACCTACATACTTACCTAATAAGCACCCACACTACTGGACTTACCATCTGCAGAAAAAAACTGCTTGCAGTAGATAGCCAATTCCCTGCTGTACACATGACAGAAGAGGATCTGAATATGTGGAATATAATGATGATCCATCAGGAGGCTAGGGATTGGTCCCCATGGCACCTGTGACAGGCCTGTGACTAATTCCCACTGGGTGTAATTGTGCCACTATTCAATACTCTATAAGCTTTCCTCTGTCCAAACAGTAGCCCTCTGAGGGGAAAATGGACCTCAAATCAGTCTGGGGACACCTCTCACAGAAGAACACCTGGAGCACCTCCATTCTTCACCTTCCTCCTGTGGAGGCAAAATTAAGACTAGTTTCCAGTAAGGTAGGAGGGTTTTTAAGTACTCTTGAAGTTTTGGGAATCTTTGCTTCCTCCTAGTTGCCGGGAGTAGAATTCCCAGTAGTAATGGCTTGAGGATTCACACCACCTTTATGAAAGAAAATGAGGATTAGCAACATTGGTTCTTACTAGTTGCAGATAAAGATAAGACAGTAAGGCACGTGGTGTTGCAGCAGCCTAAAGGAGAACACTCAGACTTGATTGCAGAGATAGTCAAGGTATCAAAATATAATGATACATAATGAGGTGATACTTGGCAGCACACACTCACAATATGGAGTCACAAGCTCAGAATGCTACTTTTGGACAAAAGGAAACAGGTTTTACAATTGGACACAGACATGATTGGACACAGACTAGAATATGCAGGTACGTTTTGCTGTGGGGAACCATCACATAGAGACTAAACCAACACAAAGGCTGCTTTCTGCTGTTAAAAACCTGGACATAGATTAATGTGCTGCTGGATAACATATCACAGGCTGCTTGATAGTGAAGATGTGAAGCTGAGGCTGGTAAACTGAAGCAGACAAACAAAAGTTGTACACTATGCTGAATGGAACATCTAAGTGATTGATATATGCTCAGCTGTATCTTAAAGTGATGGTAAACTTTCCCCTTTTTAAAATCAGATGTGGAATGATAGCCATATTTTAGATGGAGTTTAATTAATCAGTTGTAATGAAGGTGCACTATAACTTAATTTCTCATATAGATATGAAATTCAAATATCCCTTGCTCTGCTGCCCACTTCAAAAGTCAATTTTTCTGTGAGCTAAAGATTTGAATTCTTCTCCAGTCAGCGCTCTAGCTACAAAAAAAGTGCCATATGGGAAGAGCGCTGATTGGACAACAATTCAAACCATTAGCTCACAGAAGAATTGACTTTTGAAGTGGGAAGCAGAGCGTGGGGTATTTGAATTTCATAACTATATGAAAAAGTAACTTATAGCACATCTTCGTTACAACTCTTGAATTAAACTCCATCTAATATATCACTAACATTCCCATCTGTTTTTAAAAAGGGGAGAGTTTACCATCACTTTGAGCTCAGAGTGCTCCTTAAGAGAATTGTACGCAGACTGAAGTCATGTGCATGCATTCCTAAGGGATTCATAGAATAAATTAATAGCAGTAGACTACACCAGCAAGTGCATCATGGGCCAGGCCTCCCCTAGTATGGAAAGCCTAAGTATAAGATATCTAGGGTAAGTCTAGAACTGCTTGTAAGGAAAATATTTCTTGCAAATTTACAGTATTCAAGCAATTTAAAAAATTGTAAGTTTTAAATATGTATAAAGTTTCTATTGTTATTTTTATAAAATTAATTAAATAAAAAAAAGCTGTGGAAAGATTTTCACAGTATTTACTGTCTGTGCTTTTTTTTGGGAGATTTTTAAGGGAGTATTTGGGGTTTGTTATTTAAGTATTTTAAGATAAAGTTTCCTGTCATTGAACTTGCATGGTGTTGCTGCTAAACACAATAAATATTGAGATACAAAACAGTTGTACTGTACATGACTCTGCTTACTCACTTCTGCATTTCAAATTGGTTTGTTAGGTGGAAACTCACAGAGATGTTTTATAGGACGTAGCCTCAGCACCTAAACAAGAGTGTTCTTATCAATAGCTATGTTAATATTCTAGTAAATAGCTAGTAAAGACATTTTTGTTGTCTTGCTATGGAATAACATACCAGCCAAGTCTAGACATTTTTAAAACAAAGTAACATCTTGTTTGCTGCATTAGTTTTTCAATAGTCTAACTCCATTCACCGCTTGCTTTATTTTGATTAGCCAATCAGGACTTGATTCTTCAGCGAACAAGACTTACCACAGTCTTGTTAGTATACAGTGCTTGGTTTTGTAGGTATCATGCGTTAAGGACAATTAGAGAAAGATACAGTATGTAGCAGGGTTAGCCATGAGAACTCAGCAGGGCAGTGGTGGCTCTAGAAAGTAGTTATAAGGGGGCACTTCCCTGAGGCCCACCATTGTTTTAGATGGGGCCATAATGGGAGGGTGGGGCTGGGTGATCAGTGAGTGGTGTCTGGCAGTCCTCGGACAAAGTCAGGGTGGTCCAGGGCAGGATTGGGGTTTGAATTGGAGCTGGGGGAGCCTGGGCAGAATGGAGTGTGAAATTGAGGGACAATCATAGTTGAAGAGACTCATGGGGGCAGCCATTATGCTGGGATGGGTTAGTGCCCCCCTGGCAACGCCACTGCTGCAGGGTTCTTTTCCAGTTCTGAGAATAAACAAAAAACTATTTTCAGACCTAAATTACATGAAAAGGGTGCAGAATGAATAATGAAACTACTGTATATTGCAAAAGTGTTTTACTATTTTACTACTAAAAATGCTATACTGAAATCTCAAGCTGTTTATTGTCCCTTTAATCTTATGCTCTGTGTTTCACTCAATAGTATACAATTTCCTATTACTATAACTAGACGTCCTAGTGTTATAATAGAGGAATGGTTTCCTATTACTGGAGTTTCCCTTTTAAGAGAAGTGGTACTTAGTTTGTGGGTTAGCCGAGGATCTTTGGTGGAAAAAAAAAACACTGTTTGTATTATGTCATAGTTTTACTTTGAAGTGATCCATCCCATCTAGCCTGCAAAACTGTGTTGCTATGGCATGAGATGTTAAAAATGTACAGAGGTCAAGGCAGAGCCAGGGAGGCAAAGCTAGTTAAGAATGGAGTGATAAGATAAAGCAGAGAAAGTAAAATCAAATAATGAGAAAACACAAAAGGGCCAAAAGGTGAATAAGACGTGAAAACAGACTGCTTGGAGTTAAATGTTTTATTTTACTGTAAACTTAATTGATATGAAGTTGAAAAAAACAATACCCTGTATATTAAAGGAAGGCTTTGTGCCAAAACAACTCCTTTTTTGACATGAGAGGGTAAAGAGATGAGACAATTTAACAAATTAAAGGGACATAATACTCATATGCTAAATCACTTGAAACTGATGCAGTATAACTGTAAAAAGCTGACAGGAAAATATCACCTGAGCATCTCTATGTAAAAAAGGAAGATATTTTACCTCACAACTTCCTCAGCTCAGCAGAGTAAGTTCTGCGTAAAAAAAGTTATACTTCACCTGCTCCCAGCTGCAGGTAAAAAAAAAAAAAAATTAAGAAATGAACAGCAGCCAATCAGCATCAGCAGTGCTGAGGTCATGAACTCTTACTGTGATCTCATGAGATTTGACTTAACTCTCATGAGATTTCATAGTAAGCTTCCTTTACCTGATTGGTGAAATAATATGAGAGTTCACAAGGCTCATCCTTTCAGCTGTCCCAGGACAGACATACTAAAATGCTGCTTAGAAATCCTTTACAATGGGAGGTGGCTACTGAGGAACTTTTGAGGTAAAATATCTTTCTTTTTTACATAGAGATGTTCAGGAGATATTTTCTAGTCAGCTTTTTACAGCTATGCTGCATCACTTTCAAGTGTTTAAACATTTGGGTATTATGGCCCTTTAAAGTAGCAAACCCTTTTCAATTGTAAATGTCTTTATAATATTTTAACTTTACCAGGAAATTGCAAGTGTATAGTATATGTTGGCTACCCAGGGGGCAGTGTGCTGCTCAAGCACCACATGTAGCGGAACTGCGGAAGAGAATGAGAGTGTTGGACCTGGATGTCACACAGCATTATAGCCAGGCGGAAATGTGACAAACAATGTTCAAATGCATGTGGCAAAGATGGACATCAAATGTTTGTCAAACCTTGTGGCTCCTTGTTGGCACAGCAATGATGTAAAGCAAAACAGACATGGGGCCGATTTATCAAGCCGTTAATCGGCCCCAATGCATCTGTTTCCGAGCGAGTCTTCAGGCTCGCCTGAAAACAGGAGTTAAGAAGCAGCGGTCTTAACAACAAATTACTCACATTTCCTAGACATCACAAATATCAATACAACTTTTTTTGCAAGATGTTCCTCAAAATTGCTTCAACACCTTAAATGGACATAGAGCACAATTTTTTCTTTCATGGTTCGGATAGAACATACAATTTTTAGAAGTAAATTGGAAAGTTGTTTAGAATTGTGTGTCCTATCTAAATCATGAAAGAAATTTTTGAGGTTTCACTGGTGTCTGCTGATAAGAGTCAGTCGTCACTTTAAAGCTGTGGCTGGAATTTAAAAAATCAAAACAAAACATGGTTTAAAAATTCTATAAACGCTGCAGCTTCCAGACTTTGTATTCATAAGAACATATTTCCAAGCTTGACATTTTTTGCATATGTAAATATATTTTGAATTGCACATTTTCTGCTTGTTCATAATTTGTATGGTGCATGGGAAGGAATTAACATGACTTGTAAGCCTGTTGACCAGTCAGTCTATATTAATTCAGTTAGTTCCTTACTCAATTTTATATGCAATGTTTCTGTGGTATTAAGATGCAGTTTGATTTTAAATGATTTGACAGTTTGTGTATATCCTCAGCTTTTGCTTCTTGCTTGGAACAAATCTGAGATGACCCATTTAATTTGGACCTGAATCTGACTGCATTGTCCTGACATAGATTATTATATTTATTTGTCATATGCTTTAGACCTCAGAAGACATATTCCCCTCTATGGTTTGTTGTGAAAGGCTAGAAGATGGCTAGGCTATACAAAATGTGTGATATATAAAATTATGATATAATAATAATAATAAAGCTGCCACAAGTTAAAATTAAACTTGCATATAATAGACAGATCATGTAATTTTAAGACACTTTTAAATTCCCTTCTATTTCCAAATATGCTTTGTTCAATTAGTTTCCCTTGTTGAAAAAAAAAAATATGCACATATCCTGCACTAGTGGGAGCTAGCTGCTGATTGGTGCCTACATACATTTGTCTCTTGTGATTGGCTAACTAGATGTATTCATCTAGCTGCCAGTAGTGCAATGTTGTTCCTTCAGCAAAGGATAACATGATAATGAAACAAATTTTATTAAAAAAAAAGTAAATTGGAAAGCTGTTTAAAATTGTTCAATCTAAATCATGAAAGACAATTTTGGGGTTTTGTCCCTTTAATCTCCTGGAGGAATGCAGTTGCAGAAGGAAACTGCACATTGTAAAGCTTTGCTGGAAATCTAACACTGTACATATAAACCCCATGGGCTAAATTCATAAATGCTTGAGGGACATCATCATAAAGGAAAGTTCATATTTGAAATGAATTTGATTATCTTTTCCAGTGTTTTGTTAAAAGGTGTTCCTGTTATCAACATCTAACGTTGCATTTAGTGCCCAGTACAGCACGTTCCACACATCAAACAAGAATCTCTAGCAACACAGAGAAACAATAATTACAACAGCAACACGGTGCAAATATGTTTGTAAAACAGGTTTGCAGAATTAAATATTAACAGGTCTGTTTTATTAGGTTAAAAAGCAAGCGAAAGAGGTGTCTTAGAAGCCCTGCAGACCCTGAACGTTCCTGGGGGGATTCTCAGGGCATGATTGTTTTTTTTTCATATTCTTGTATCTAAACCTTAGATAAGCATGCAGTATTAATTAAAGATGAGGGGTTACAAATGTTTATGAAGTCCTCATTTTTTTAGCTGCATGTTTTTTTTTCAGAAAGAGATATTAGTTTCAATAATGAATTTTATTGAATCTAGCACATTTTTTCTGGGCTATCCAACCACTTTCTCAAGTTAAAGGAACAGTCTTTTTAAAGAAAATTTGTTTAAAAAGATAGATAATCCCTTTATTTACCCATTCCCCGGTTTTGCACAACCAACACTGTTATATTAAAATACTTTTTACCTCTGTGAGTACCTTGTATCTAAGCCTCTGCAGACTGCCCACTTATTTCCGTTCTTTTGTCAGACTTGCATTTTAGCCAATCAGTGCCCTCTCATAAGTAACTCCTATATCATGTCCGCCGCACATTGATGCATGCCGACAGCATTGTGAACTGCTTGTGCAATGCCATCCCCTGCAGATTTGCGGCCAATCGGCTGCTAACAGAGGGTGTCAATCAGCAAGATTGTATAGGATCGGGCAGATTGATGTCTGTGGCCTCAGAGCAGGCGGACCAGTTATGGAGCAGCGGTCTTTAGAACGCTGCTTCATAACTGCTGTTTCCGGTCAGCCTGAAGGCTCAAGCGGAAACAGGGGCATCAAGCTCCATTCAGAGCTTGATAATTCGGGACCCATGAGTCTAAGCACAATGCTATCTGTATGGCAAACATGAACACCCTATAGCTGTAACAAAAATGTAAAAAAAATGTAAAAATGCAATCAGATAAGAGGTGACATCCAAGAAATTAGTATATGAGCCTACCAGGTTTAGCTTTCATCAACTAAGAGAACAAAGAAAACGTAATAATAAAAGTAAATGGGTAAATTGTTTAAAATTGCATGCCCTATCTGAATCATGAAAGTTTCATTTTGACTAGAATGGTACAAAGTTGGAGCAGTTAAAAACTTAAGTAAGAGGTGTCTCCAACTAGCAGAAAACTAATGGACTAAGGAATAATGTACTGTAATTTGTTTTACTTTCAATATGTTCCCAACATTCTGTTTTCAGACACTGTTCTTTGAGAAACTGGAGGGGGGCAGAGACAAAGATTTACTACTAAAGGAGGCTAGGTGAAATCTGAAGATGGAGACCTTATTTCCTATTGGTCTCAAGGACCCTGTAGGGGGCGCTAGAGTGTTATTGGATGCTCCAAAAGAATATAACAAAGTTAATGAGATATAGTCACCAATAAATATCACAGTCCTTGGTGGATGAACAGAATAAATATGAAGTAGTGGGAAGTGGAATCCACAGGAATAATCCAAAAGACAAGAGGCAGCACTCAATCTTCACCGTAAAATGGTTGACAGCTCTGAAAACAAGACAAGGAAAGAGGCGCCGTATGTGTGAATCAATCAACAGCAGGAGGGGAGTACAAACAAGTGCAGGGTACTCACATTCTGTAGCGGCACTCCAATGTGCCAATAGATGCAGGCTGGTTTTCACAGCAGACCAGCTAGTTGTACAATGCAGGATCAGGAAACCCTGGAGGCATTTTATGGCAAAGAGGCCCACCCCCCCTTCGCTTACCATTTCTTATGTAGCCTTTTACTAAACATGGCAAGTATAATAATTGTTTAAAGTGACACTAAAGTCAAAATGAAACTTTCATGATTCAGACAGAGCATGCCATTTTAAACAACTTTTATATTTACACTTTTTGGCCTCTAGTTATGAAGCCGTCTACTTACCTGCATTCGCCGGCCCAATACGTTCGCCTAAGCTCGCCTACCATCGCCGCCGCGGACCTGAATACGTTCGCCAAAGTTATCAAAAAAGCTGTCAAGAAGCCGCACACCAAGTACGGAGAGATGAGCAGAGGACTGTTGTTAACTGACAGTCATCGATCTCGCTGCTCATCGGCTTGTTCGCAGCTTTTTTGATAGCCTGTCACTAAGCACCCACACTAAACAACACTGTTTTACCCCCTAAACCGCCGATACCGGAGCCCCCTGCACCTAAATAAAGTTATTACCCCCTAAACCGCCGCTCCTGGACCCCGCAGCATCTATAATAAATGTATTAACCCCTAAACCGCCACTCCTGGACCCCGCCGCCACCTACATTATACCTATTAACCCCTATCCTGCCCCCCACTACACTGCCGCCACCTATATTCAAGTTATTAACCCCTATCCTGCGGATCCCGGACTCCGCCGCAACGAAATAATTGTTTAACCCCTAAACCGCCGCACCCGGAGCCCACCGCCACCTATATTAAAGTTATTAACCCCTATCCTGCCCCCCACTATACCCCCGCAACCTATATTAAACTTATTAACCCCTAAACCTAAGTCTAACACTAACACCCCCTAACTTTAATATTATTTTAATAAATCTAAATAAAACTTACTATTATTAACTAAATTATGCCCATTTAAAACTAAATACTTACCTATAAAATAAACCCTAAGATAGCTACAATATAACTAATAGTTACACTGTAGCTAGCTTAGGGTTTATTTTTATTTTACAGGCAACTTTGTGTTTATTTTAACTAGGTACAATAGTTATTAAATAGTTATTAACTATTTAATAACTACCTAGCTAAAATACTTACAAAATTACCTGTAAAATAAATCCTAACCTAAGTTACAATTAAACCTAACACTACACTATCATTAAATTAATTAAATAAATTAACTACAATTACCTAAAATTAAATTAAATTAAATAAACTAAAATATAGTACAAAAACAAACAAACACTAAATTACAGAAAATAAAAAAGAATTACAAGAAGTTTAAACTAATTACACCTAATCTAAGCCCCCTAATAAAATAATAAAGCCCCCCAAAATAAAAAAATGCCCTACCCTATTCTAAATTACAAAGTAACCAGCTCTTTTACCAGCCCTTAAAAGGGCTTTTTGCGGGGCATTGCCCCAAAGTAATCAGCTCTTTTACCTGTAAAAAAAAATACAACCCCCCCAACATTAAAACCCACCACCCACATACCCCTACTCTAACCCACCCAAACCCCCCTTAAAAAACCTAACACTAACCCCCTTAAGATCTCCCTACCTTGAGTCATCTTCACCCAGCCGAACCGAATTCTTCATCCAAGTGGCGCAGAAGAGGTCCTCCATCCATCAGAGGTCTTCATCCAGGCGGCGTCTTCAATCTACATCCATCTGGAGCGGAGTGGAGCCATCTTCCAAGGAGCCGACACGGAGCCATCCTCTTCAACCGACGACTGAACGACGAATGAAGGTTCCTTTAAGGGACGTCATCCAAGATAGCGTCCCTCGAATTCCGATTGGCTGATAGGATTCTATCAGCCAATCGGAATTAAGGTAGGAAAAATCTGATTGGCTGATTCAATCAGCCAATCAGATTGAAGTTCAATCCGATTGGCTGATCCAATCAGCCAATCTGATTGAGCTTGCATTCTATTGGCTGATCGGAACAGCCAATAGAATGCAAGCTCAATCCAATTGGCTGATTGGATCAGCCAATCGAATTGAACTTCAATCTGATTGGCTGATTGAGTCAGCCAATCAGATTTTTCCTACCTTAATTCTGATTGGCTGATAGAATCCTATCAGCCAATCGGAATTCGAGGGGCGCCATCTTGGATGATGGGTTAGCGAACACCAGACCAGAGACTGCAGCAGCAGGAGACATGGCAAGAGATTCTGTTAACCTGATTCCTAAAACAGAATAAAAATAAGATAAATAGATAGATATACCTTCATCCCCTTAGGTAACATGCACTTCAGTAAAGTTCCCATAGATTAGCTAATCGCCCCAGTGGTGCATTTAGCTTTTGTACTGTGTTAGGCTACTCCCAAAACCCTCAACTGCAACTATTTTACCTCACATTTGCCACATAGATAACAGAACTGGAGGCATGAGGTGCAAAAAAACCCGAAAAACAGGAATCACTGATATGTAAGAAAGAAGAATATTTATACAAACAAATTTCAGAAAACATAGGAACATGAAGCCATAATGTTCTACAACTACCCCTCAAAATGTGCTGCCCCATAAATCCTGTTGACTTAGGCTCAGGCCTAGATAGTCTTGACCAAAATATGCCTCTGCTATAACCAAGCACAAAACAAGTTTTAAACATGTAAAGATCTTTTTCATTTGTTGTTACTCCTTTATTTGATTTCATTATTAATCTTTACCCCATTTGTATTAGAAAATGTACAGTACTTTGTTTCCTTAAAAAAAAGAATCTGTGCTTAATACACATTACATACAGGGGTACCATACACATACAGGGGTAATCATTGTGTGCATATAACTTACATACAGTATTTCTCCCACAGTATATAGCTAAAATACTATGAAACATAAAATGGGTAAAGACACCTACCCCTATTCATCATGCCTGCCTCAACCCACATTCCCAGCTAGCTCTATTTAATGCTTCTGCTGTGTAGGTCTGAAAATGGTTTAGTATAATGCATGGCCATGATGGCCTGTTAACGACTCAGAGCAAGGTCTCTTATGTGGCTGTTCAGATTAAAGTGCTTGGATGTCACTGAATTACACAATACTTACTGACTATTCATTATCAGTGCAAACAAATGATCATGCCAGTAAGATTGCACAATTAATATGATGTATTCATAGAAGTACATACATGGTTATACCGTAACCCAGCTGAACTTACTTTAAAATCACCAGGTCCCAGGGAGCAACAGGAAAGAATCGGAATCCGGTAATAGAGGGAGCGGCAACAAGACAGCTTAAACTATATGCTATCCTGTGCGAAACCGCGTCATGTCACATGACGTCACATGAGTGCTGCACCTAATGAAGCCCGCTATCGACAAAAAGGTTTGAATATGGGCTTTATTAGGTGCAGCACTGAAGCTGTGGCCGCCAAGAAAGAGAGATAATCATACATGCGACCGCTCTGAATGTGACATCGCAAAGACGTGGCTCCGAGTCTGCACACAATGCTTCGTCTACCCTAGAGGTTAAATAACCTCTTGATTGCCGTACGCACATGGGAGGCTGGGAGCCTAAGGGGTAGGGTATGGTGGCCATGGCTGCACTGGGCTGTTATTTTGGGGAAGGTTCAATTCTTGTTGTGCGGCGGTGCCTGTGCAGGGCAGCCGTGGGGCTAAGATAACTGGTCCTGGCCCACCGGGCATTTGCCCGGTTTGCACGACACTCAGTCCGGGCCTGCCTGGAGGAGCGGCGTCCACAGGTAGCATAGAATACTGCACTCAGCAATGAGAGTGTATAGTTAAAAATAAGTTTAATACAAAATTAAAACAGTATTAAAAACAACAATACTGTTTTAATACTGTTTTAATTTTGTATTAAACTTATTTTTAACTATACACTCTCATTGCTGAGTGCATTATTCTACGCTACCTGTGGATTCCGCTCCTCCAGTGTTTCCTGATCCTGCCTTGTACAGCTAGCTGGTCTGCTGTGAAAACCAGCCTGCATCTATTGGCACATTGGAGTGCCGCTACAGAATGTGAGTACCCTGCACTTGTTTGTACTCCCCTCCTGCTGTTGATTGATTCACAAATACGGCACCTCTTTCCTTGTCTTGTTTTCAGAAATAAAGATTAAGAAGTGTATAAGCACACAGAGTTCAATGCATGGCTCCTGTGAGATTGTCTCCTAAAACTGGAAGAAAAATAAAGGATTTTATGCAGGCAAAAAAATACGTAGCTTTTTGGAAATAGGATGTACCCAGTCTTAAAAATATAAGGATATATGTAAAAGCAAATAGTGGCAATTTAAATAAGTTTGCTTATCTTCAGAGAATTTCACAGTATAGAATCAGAGCCCCATGACTGGCCATAAGGCATACAGGGCAAATGCCTGGTGGGCCAGGCTCTTATGTAGGCCATGCTGCTATATGCCACCCTCTCAATATGGGTAACAGTAGGAAAGTTCCTCTCAATATATGGGTAACAGTAGGAAAGTTCCTCTCAATATATGGGTAACAGTAGGCTACTGTTACAATCTGCCTATTTTGTAAAGCAGAAAGTACATTTTCTGTCTGACTGTTTAGTAGAGGTTCTGCAGGACAAGAGATTTGGTCTAAAATGGCGACCTAGCTGACAGAGGTCTAACTGATGTGGGCTGCTCTGTCTTTAAAAGCCTGGGCCTATTTTTAATACCAGTCCAGTCCTGGACCCATGATCTTAAAAATGGTGTATTAGAAAAGTAAAATGTATGAAACCCAGTAGAGAATAATTTATAAATGTACTTTTTGCAATCTCAAAAATTATTTCTTAATTCTAAAGAGAAAAAAAAAAGAGGCTAAATGCAAAAAAGTGTCATTGGGTAAAATTTTAAATAGTAAGACATATATCTAGTTCTGTGTGTGCAGTTATTTTAAACCTTGATACCTGTTATTGAAATAGCTATCAAACTCTGTGCCTTCCTGCTGCTGACTACTGTACCATGGGATAAAAATTGCATGCAGCGGGTGGTTGGTTCAATATGGTTGTTGTTGTTTTTTTCTTGATCTGCTTTATCCTGCTTTAACAAGTATACATTTGACATACATTCTCTAAAAGTGATGGAGTATTTAGCACAGGACTGGTTGCGTTCACCCTTGTCTAGGAGTGTCCCGAGTGGATAATAATCGCTCAATAAAAGTCCCCTGCAAAGATCTATGGTTTAAACAAATAGTCTATGGGACCAAATCTGAATGGTGTGAAAGTAAATATAATCTTGATTGGTGGATTGGAATCCCTGACCTGGCTGTCATTTCACTTGTCCTCTAATGTAAACAAATGTTTGTTACCATAGAAACCTGTAACCATGACTTTAATGAAAGAGTAGAAAATCACATCAATATTTTTCTTGATTTTAAAGTTTGATATGTAAAATCAGGAAAACTTGTTTCAAGATGAAAAGGACAAAACTGCTTGTACTCTTAATTAAATAAAGCAGAATGTCAAGAGAATTAATTAAAAAAAAAAGTTTTTCAATATATACAGCATGGACAGCTCTCAACAAATACTTTCCCAGGACTAAGTAAACTTTGCTAACTTTTGTGCCTGCTGTATTCACAGATTTGTATTTCTATAGCATCCATGGAAAAATGTCCTGTGTTCACACAGATGGTTTGAAAAGGCCTTTTTTATTTCATGAATGAGACTGGAATTCGCTCTTCATAAGTTCAGGCTAGTACTAAATGAAGGTTGATTGTCCACATTATGTAATGTGTTTTTTTTTAAGTTTGTTTCTGGCATAATGCAAAGAGATATTCTTAACATTGCTAAACTGTTGCCTGTTTGTGAGGATACTGTGTCGTACATACCTGAAAATTCCTTTTCGATTAGCATGAACAAGAAAGGATGATGCCCTGCTCATAAAATTTTGATGTTATTGCTAGCTGTTATGTTTGCCTTGTAAACTTATTTTTTATTTGATTAAATGTATAAATATTTCCATAAGTCTCATATTGGCTTTAAAATATATAAATATTTCAATAAAATGTTAGACAAGCCAGTGGGATTAAATGCCCTATTCTGGTGCCGTGGGTGAGAATAACCAATAGCATAACTATAACTTGTTTAAGATAAACTTACAAATTCTTCTGCAACCTTAGAAATAATCACACTTCAACCAGAGTGGGTAAAAGACCCACAGGTCCCGTTTATTGTAGAAAAGAAGAACTCAATGGCAACTTCATAATAACTTAACAGGGGGCAGCAATCAGGTATTATAAAAATCACAGTAACCCCTGTGCCAGCCCTGGGTCATGCCAGTGATGCAGGAGTCAAGCGGAGCTCAGCTACCATGCAAATGATGACTTAGGGAGTTCTCGGCACTAGGCAATATGGACAGCGGATACTCAGACGCACATCTAAGGATATCACCCCTGCCCAAAATTAGTCATCACTCAACCTCTTCTTATCCTGCACCACAGGCCCAGACCAACCGCCTGCACTGAGGTGCTGATCCACCACTCCAGGCCAGTAGGGCCAGGGTCAGCTAGTCGCACAGCATGCTGAATGCCTGGGGACTTGAAAATTACAGTCCTCAGACTCACAGAACTGGGTTGCATAACTCTCATCAAGCCTCGGACTCCTACTGAGGACCACCCTAGTGATGGCTTAGACTAACGATTGCTGCTTGCAAATACAGGGTGGGAAGAAAGGGAAAGCTTCAATGATCCAAACAGAAAGAGAGATTGGACTTTCTGCTCAGCTCGTAAAAAGGTAAGTCTAACCCCTCCTAGATAATAGCAACATTGTTGCACACACACCTCTCCCACTCAATAGTCATGTCCTTATCCCTTATGTACATTTTAGGCAATTTGCCTTACATTATCTAAATGTTTGTTCTTTGGGACACCAATGGCATACTTTTGTAATATTGCAGGGGTTAGATTAATGTAATCTACTGAAATAAAGATTAAGAGAAAGGGTACGGATCCTGTAGGGGGCGCTAGAGTGTTATTGGATGCTCCAAAAGAATATAACAAAGTTAATGAGATATAGTCACCAATAAATATCACAGTCCTTGGTGGATGAACAGAATAAATATGAAGTAGTGGGAAGTGGAATCCACAGGAATAATCCAAAAGACAGGAGGCAGCACTCAATCTTCACCGTAAAATCATCGACAGCTCTGAAAACAAGACAAGGAAAGGGGCGCCGTATGTGTGAATCAATAAACAGCAGGAGGGGAGTACAAACAGTGCAGGGTACTCACTTTCTGTAGCGGCACTCCAATGTGCCAATAGATGCAGGCTGGTTTTCACAGCAGACCAGCTAGTTGTACAATGCAGGATCAGGAAACCCTGGAGGAGCGGCGTCCACAGGTATCGTAGAATAATGCACTCTCAGCAATGAGAGTGTATAGTTAAAAATAAGTTTAATACAGAAATAAAACAGTATTAAAAAAAACAATACTGTTTTAATACTGTTTTATTTTTGTATTAAACTTATTTTTAACTATACACTCTCATTGCTGAGTGCATTATTCTACGCTACCTGTGGATGCCGCTACTCCAGGGTTTCCTGATCCTGCCTTGTACAGCTAGCTGGTCTGCTGTGAAAACCAGCCTGCATCTATTGGCACATTGGAGTGCCGCTACAGAATGTGAGTACCCTGCACTTGTTTGTACTCCACTCCTGCTGTTGATTGATTCACACATACGGCACCTCTTTCCTTGTCTTGTTTTCAGAAATAAAGATTAAGAAGTGTATAAGCACACAGAGTTCAATGGCTCCTGTGAGATTGTCTCCTACAACTGGAAGAAAAATAAAGGATGTTATGCACTCAAAAAAATACGTAGCTTTTTGGAAATAGGATGTACCCAGTCTTAAAAATATAAGGATATATGTAAAAGCAAATAGTGGCAATTTAAATAAGTTTGCTTATCTTCATAGAATTTCACAGTACAGAATCAGAGCCCCATGACTGGCCATAAGGCATACAGGGCAAATGCCTGGTGGGCTAGGCTCTTATGTGGGCCATGCTGCTATATGCCACCCTCTCAATATGGGTAACAGTAGGAAAGTTCCTCTCAATATATGGGTAACAGTAGGTTACGGTTACAATCTGCCTATTTTGTAAAGCAGAAAGTACATTTTCTGTCTGACTGTTTAGTAGAGGTTCTGCAGGACAAGAGAATCGATTTGGTCTAAAATGGCGACCTAGCTGACAGAGGTCTAACTGATGTGGGCTGCTCTGTCTTTAAAAGCCTGGGCCTATTTTTTACTACCAGTCCAGTCCTGGACCCATGATCTTAAAAATGGTGTATTAGAAAAGTAAAATGTATGAAACCCAGTAGAGAATAATTTTTACAAACAAGGGCAAATACATGAGGTCATGAATTTAAATTAATTATAATATGATATTTCTATAATTATAAGATACTTATCTGTCTCTCCTTCTTTGTGAAACATGTACTGTTTTACATTAAACTTTGTGAGGCTTTATCATATTAATAATGGGATATTTAGAGGGTGATTTAAGATTTAAAGGGGTATTCCAAAGTGTTTGACTTTATTTTTGTCAGAGAAATGCACATGTAGATGGTCATGTTATAATATCTGATGGGTCAAAATTATGCTATTTTACATCAACCAGGCCAAATGAAGAGTTATGTGGCCAATCAGTTAAAAGAGAAGGCTATCATCTTTCCTTTGTGTACTCTTGTGTGTGTGTTGGTTTGATGCGCAGACTTTACTCTATCTACTCGAGTAAATATTTGCCATCTGTATGGAGCATCATGTGCTAATCTAATTTGAAAGAGATAATCATTTATCAAATAAGGAATATCATGTTTCTATAGGTTGAAGGTAAGCAGAGTGCACCCGAGATACCTCCCGGAACACTTCTAAAGCACAAAAACTGGATGATCAATGAATACTGCTAATGTGATAAGGTAAATTGTAGTCCTGTGAGATAGGTAAGTAAAATAGGCTCAATATGACATGGTTTAGCCAAACGATACATTTGTATTATTTATTTCATATATATCAATTAAAAACACCATTAACCCCTTCCCCTACCAGGAATTTCAGAGAAGAACTTGCCCAAAATACAAGAGAATTTTTACAATTTTTGCTATTACTCCAATTAAACAGAAATAGAGTGTAGTTGTGTTTTTTTTATATTTACCTAAACAACTATATATTTTTTTAAGGTAGAGAACCCAAGGTATTGATTTAGGCCCATTTTGGTATATTTCACTGCCAAATGCGATCATATAAAAAAAATTGATAACTTTTTCACAAACTTTGGGTTTCTCACTGACATTAACTTACATAACCTTGTGCAATCATGACCTAAATTATTGTAAAAGCTTCTCTGGGATCCCCTTTGTTCAGAAATAGACATATGGTTTTTGCCATTGTTTTTTGGTAATTAGAATGCCACTAATTGCAGCTGTGCACCACATTTTCATTATTCCTGGCAGTAAAAAAGTTAATCAGATAGTTTATAATGTTAATTTTAGCTGTACTGTAAAGATAATAATTATTAGCTGTCTCCAGGCTCACATATCCAGTTGACCGCTGGTAAGCATGTTTTTTGTATAGGGTATTAGCGGACAAGGTCTGCGGTCCATCACAAGCATTTGGTCATCTTGTGGGATTTGTATAACTTTATGTAGAGATCGCTACACTGTTTTATGGGCTGTGTTCTGTTAACCTTATTTTGTAAAGGAGTCACATTTCCTGGGCTGTTCTCTTTTCTTCAATGGGCTTTTCTATCAGTATTGCTATATGTGTATATACTGTATGTCTGTAAATACATAAATACACATACAAATACAAGAATACATATGTACACACATGTAAACATATATACATACATATTTAGACATGTATATGTATGTGTCTCTATGTAAAAGCCCCTTTCCTGCCTTTTTCCTCCCTAATACCTGAGACATCTAACATCTTTGAGCCCTTATAACTTTTTTCTGCAAAATGTTTTAATATTTTTTTAGATAGTGTTATTATGAGTGTAAATGTACTTTTAAATGTATTTTTGATGTGTTTAGTGACACTTTTTTTGTTTCGTGTAACAGTTAACCACAGCTCTGAGGTCACGGTAATCATTCTAGTGCAAATCGCAATTGTGCTCACGTGTTTGCATTTACGTTCAACTTGTAATACAAGCGCTCCTTCCAACGCATGCAAACAGCCGCGATAACCCCGATATCACTCGCGCAAAACAGTTACCACACCAATAATCGTTATCTGGCCCTTTATTGTCAATTTTATATCGGTGCCTAATTGTCCTCAGCAGAAGAGATTAGGGTTGCCCTCCCTTATTTTACTTTGTTGCTCCTGTGTAAAACCCAAGTTACTGATAAAGACAACACACACAAATCTGTGAGTAATTTTAACCTTTCTGCCTTTCTTTTCCTTTGTCTTATCCCACCATGACTTGACAAGTCAGCTGCTGCTTCCAAAGGATAGTGTGAAGTATTATTATTATCATTTATTTGTATAGCGCCGCCAAATTCCATAGCGCTGGGTACAGTGATAGGGGTATACAATGACAAGGATTGTGATAAAATACAAAACATAACGAAACAAATCTAGTACAGAAGGAAGAGGGCCCTGCTCCAGAGAGCTCACAGTCTACAGGTTTAGGGTGTAGAGACATAAGGTTGGGGGTAGCTTGTCACATCGGATGTAGTTGCAGCATGTCCCCTTATATGCTCTGGCACCCCCCTGGGGAGGCCGCCACACACCACTGGTCTAAATCCACTTATATAAGGTAATCACTGAATTATGTATGCCTGAGGTAAAAAGAGTGCATGCCACCTGCTTCCTCCACAGATAGCTTTTCAAGGTGACCCTGTCATACAATCTTATTCGTAGTCCTTTGTTTATTAAAGGAGCATCAATACCTAAAGAGCGAACAAGGGGTATCGCTAATACGAGACATTGGTGCAAATGTCTGATCCTAGAGAAAGCAGTCTACCTTATAACGACACCCACATATTGCTTGAAATTACAAAATCAGACAACCTAAGCTAACTCAGGCACCTGACGATTTAACAAATGGCTTCTGCAATGTCATGACAAGAAATTAATTTGTTATAATCTTTCTTTTAAGTCCAGACCTTTTTTTGCCAATGTTTGCTCCTTAACCAGAGTGGCGTCAGAAAAAGTCTCTCAATGAGATAACAAATCTGTTAAAAGCACTTAAGGTTCATTAATCTGAATAAAGGATTTCTTAAAATCTGTTGTACGTTTTACAGATGATGGGCTAAAATGTTACCTGCGAAGTACTGCGTCTTTATTTTCAAATCCCAAGTACAATACATTTGAACTATAATTAACCTTTGTAAATAAAGTGCCATCTTATTCTGCATAATGATATACAGGACAGCAAAGATACTTTACACTTCAAAGGGACTTTGTAATGAGAAATAAAGCATTTCCTTTTTAAACATAAAAACCCTTAATACCTGATGCAAATTTCTTACACTTGTAAATCGTAATCAGGAATTATGTAAACCAGCAGCAAAAGGAAGCCGACAACTTTTGTCAGTTCCATTTTCCATTTTTCTTTGGCTTGTTGAAGAGACTGAGGTTGGCGGCTTTTTCCAACAAAACACTGGGATATTATAATGAATTTATTTACACAATGCACGGAACAGTATGTCATGTTTTACTGATGGAGGTTTTCATAAATTAATTATAAAGAACTGAGATATTCATTTGCATTGTATCTTAAAGGAACATAAAACCCCATTTTTAAAAATGATTTAAATAGAGCACAAAATTTAAAAGAACTTTCTAATTTACTTCTATTATCAATTTGTCTTAGTTTACTATTATCCTTTGTTGAAAAGCAGGGCTGCAATTTCAGGAGTGTGCACGTGTCTGTAGCACTTTAGCAGCAGTTTTGGGTAAAGAGGTAGTTTAGCATCCTAAATTCAGAAGGTACCACATCCCGCCGTGCGGGGCGGGGGATTGGAACAGAGCGATCTACTCCACATTTACATAAACACATTACCTTTATCCCACCATGGGGGGGGAATGGTTAGGTTCCCAGCGGCAGGTGCGGCGCCCGGGAATGACATTGGAACACAGCGATCAACTCCACATTTACCTAAACATGTTAAATTTTTACTGTTCCAATATCGTTCCCGGGTGCTGCAACCACTACTGGGAACCTATACATGGTCCCCCCCACGGTGGGATGTGGTACCTTCCGAATTTGGGGACGCTAAACTACCCCTTTACCCAGTTTTGCAACAATGTTATACATTAGCAAGAGCACTAGATGGCAGCACTATTTCCTGTCATGTAGTACTTCAGGCATGTACACACTACCTAGCTAGATATATCTTCAACAATGAATAACATAAGAATTAAGCAAATTTGATAATAAAAGTAAATAGGAATTTTTCTGGGTTTCATGTCCCTTTAATTCAGCTCGTTTTTATCACTTCTGCAAATAAAAAGCAAGATGCACACAGCCCTTATTTACTGCAATATTAAAGATGCTAACTATGTTCAAATTGACCTACTAGTAAAGTAGAAGTGCAGTATGTAGTAGTAAATACAATTAAAATGATTCATTCAATTACTGATTATTAGATTGTAACACTAATTGGTAGGACTGAGAAAGAGCTACAACATAATGATATGCACAAACAGGAAGGCAAATATCCAGGTCAGAAATGTTATTTTGTTTATATGTGATAAGATAACATGACTTGATGTGGATAAATAATAGAAACTAATTTTTCATTTGGACAAGTTTTTTTTTTTTTGTGTGAAGAGCTAGCAAAAGCAATCACCTCCATCTTTCAATGGGTTGAAGGAACACACACTCTCCATCAAAGTTTATTTGGAGAAGGAAGGGTGGAATAAAAGTCACACAACCATTAATCATAAACTATTTATACCAACTGTGTCTGGCCTTTTTAAATTGGTAAACACATTTTAGAATTCTGATATTGTACTCAATAAATGTATTATGTATATGAAAGAGTAGCATTTCTGAGCAGCATTTTTATTACTAAAAGCTCATTAAATATACATTCAAATCAATACTACTTTATTAGTTGCATAGTTCCTGATGCTGTTCACTGGCTGATAAAGACACCTCTCACAGCCGTATTAGTGGAGACACCCCTGCAAGTCTGACATGAAAAACATTGGAATGTTGCTTTTAACAATAACATAAACTTCCACATACACTTCTATATACCTATAAACTTCAGACAAGCAATGTTTTAGCAATGCATACAAAATATTTTCTGTGGTAGAAATGGCCCACGGTAAATATCTTCACAAATACAGATATATACTAATAAAACTCTTTAAAAGAAGAAAACAACGAAGTGGCAGCTGATTAAAAAATCGCACAGGAAGAAGTGACACATTATTACAATCAAATGCTTTGTTATAGAATCATACAAGGAAGTGCTGCAAGTGAGGGCCAGTTAAAAGAATGAATTGATATAAAATACTCCTGTTGTTTATTTAATTTCAAATATAAGCGTCATATTTATTAGAGGGAAAAATAATAAAGCTGTCTAATCTGTTTGGTGCATGGTTTGCTACGTCATTTTATTGTACTGAGAGTCAATATCTAATGAATATAGTAGCAACAAGGAATATATAATTTCCGTTACCGTTTACAGGTTGTTGTTTTTTATTCGAATGACAAACAGGCTCTTGAATGACTATATATATATATATATATATATATATATATATATATATATATATATATATATATATATATATATATATATATATATATATATATATATATATATATATATATATATATATAAGAACAAAAGATAACTTGCACTCACTGGACTTTTGACAAAATATTTTTTACTTAGCAAAGATAATTAGTGACGTTTCGAGGACAGTGTGTCCCCTTCCTCAGACAGTGATTGCATCAAACAATAGTGAATTTATACATTTCAACAAACAAACCCTCCCCCCAATTAGCACAAAAAAACGCCAAATTGGTTGTCATGGTGACCTCTGAGTCACAAAATAAACACCATAGTGTTAATCTCATATTAGAGTGTAATGTGAGCCATCCTAGCTCATAAATAACTTGTGACAGTGCAAAACTTAATGAAGACATTATAAAACCAATAAAAGACTTTAGGTAGCACTGGACCCTAATGTGGAGCATACATATCACAGCTAAAAGAAAAGACCTCAAATGCACTTAATCAGAATACTGCTTATTATCAACAGAATATCACACCGAGCGTGCATTAGGTTTAGTTAGTGGTGACAGATACCAACATACCAGACAGGGGATCAGACAGATCGTTGTAAACCGCATCACGGCACTTGTACACAACGCTGGGAGAGGAGAGAAATCCGGAACTGCATCGGCCGCTCACGTGGGAGCCGATGCGCCAATCACCAGGGTTGTGGTCTGTTGCCAAGGTAACGGATCACCACGACCAAGATCTAGAGCAGAGGGAGTCATAAGCAACAATAATTAATAGTGGTATTAGGGACACAGAGTGTCTGCATTAGTTACTACATGACCCTGGCCAATATGTATAAAATAGATCACTTAAGATCTTTACAAAACATCGCGCAAACACATGGGGGTTATCAACCAATAGCAACAATAGTTAATAGTGGTATTAGGGACATAAAGTGTCTGCATTAGTTACTACATGACCCTGGCCAATATATATATATATTAGATCACTTTAGATCTTTACAAAACATCGCGCAATCACATGGGGGTTATCAACCAATAGCAGGTATTATATTATATATCGCCATGGCGACGATAACAAACGGTGATAGGGCAACTTCACCCTACTAATTGTATCACCAAACAATTGATAATCAAAATCTATCGGGCCAACTATAGATCGTATTATAGACATGACTGGAACTAATAGATATAGCACATGTGTTGGGAAAAATAAAGTGGCTCCTGCAAAAAAAGGAAAGAAAAGGGAGAAGAGAATAGACAAACATTGATAGTCAGAATAAAAAGAGAAAAGACAAAAAACACAAAACAAACCAACAACCAAAAAAAGCAAAAAAATCCAAAATAAGACAAAAATAAAATAAAATAAGACAAAAATAAAACAAAAAATAAAACAAAAAATTAAATAGAATAGAACGTGGTAGGATGTCTCTAGTGTTGTGGACTCAAAGTCAAATAGCCTGATACTGTATGTGAGGCTCATAAGGTTAGCCACATAAACAAGGAATAGCAAGTCATTAAAGAAAGCAGTGCCAATCAAACATAGTGTTGAGTCCATGGGGTTGCAGGGTATTCAACCGAAAAATCCATTTGGCCTCGATCTGCAAAAGGAGTGTATCCCTATCACCCCCCCGCCTCAATGGGGGGACGTGATCAATTAGGGTGAATCTCAGATCCTGAAGTCCATGTCCCTTTTCCACAAAATGCCTGGCCACAGGCTGGTCACTAGAGCCCTTTTTCAGTGCAATTCTGATGGATGACCTGTGATTCGCAAAGCGGGTTCTGGCGTCATCAGTGGTTTTACCCACATAAAAACGTCCACAGCTACAATTTAATAGATAGACCACATGAGTAGTAGTGCACGTCAACACATGCCTGATCTTGAATCGTTGATTTCAATGGGGGTGTCCAAAGGTAGCCCCGGGATCATATCATTGCAGGTGGTGCACCCCAAGCATCCCGGTTTCTTTCTCTGTGACAACCAGGTCTCAGGTGTATAACAGTGGGTTGGGTCAGTAAGCATAAGGAGATCCTTCAAATTTTTATCACGTTTATATCCCACTCTGGGATGCTGCCAGCCATTGAATGGAAGTGATGGGTCACCTTGTACAATGTGCCAGTGTTCCCTCAATTATTTACCCAATGCTCTCGTTGATGGACTGTATACGGTAGTGAAAGTCATTCGCTGCTCCTCTTTTTGTCCAGATGGAGTCGGTGTCGGGGTTTCATTTCCCACTGCCGTTCTGCTCTGCTTGATGAGGTGTGGATTGTAGCCTCTTTGGATAAAACGTTGCTGCATTTCGTTAAGTTGTTGATCTCTTCTGGTCACATCACTGTTGTTCCTCACAGCCCGATGCAGTTGTGCTTTCGGGATTGCTTTCAGAAGTGCTGTTGGGTGGTTGCTGGTGGCATGTAGAATAGAATTTCTATCCGTGGGTTTTCTAAACAGAGAGGTACCCAAATTCCCACTCTCTGTTTTGAAGATGTTTAGATCCAAGAACTCAATACTTGCAGAATCATATTTCAGTTTGAATTTTACTGGATTTGTAAGTGAGTTCAAATAATCAAACCATGCTTCTAACTCATCAACTGTACCACTCCAAACGATCAGCAAATCGTCTATATATCGTTTGTAATATAATATTTCAGTTTTCTGATATATCTCCATTATAGATAGTTCATAATGCTCCATATAGATGTTAGCTAATGAGGGGGCCACGTTTGATCCCATGGCCGTACCTGATATTTGTTGATGGTACTTACCCTCAAACCTGAAGTAGTTTAGACATAGGCTCAAATCCAGTAGTTTGATGATGAAGTCCCTAGGGATACTTATCCAAAGCATTAGACACATGCTGTTTCCCCGCCTCATGCGGGATGATTGTATATAGACTGTTCACGTCTGCTGTGGCAAGAGTATAAGGCTCTTCAAACTTGATGGTTTTTAGTTCTTCAATCAGCTGTGTTGAATCCCTTAGGTAGGACCTCATATTTCTCACAATTGGCTGCAAAAGATGATCAACAAAAATTGCTAGCCTGGAGGTAATCGAGTTACGTGCAGAGACAATTGGCCTCCCCGGAGGCTTCTCCAAATCCTTATGAATTTTGGGGAGCGTGTACAGTATTGGACAGATTGGATGTTCAATCTCCAAAAAACCGGCTGTATCTTCATCAATCCACCCCTCATTTAGCCCTTCTTGTACAACCTGATGTATCAAGCTTTGAAAGTTTTTGGTGGGATCTCTGGAGAGTGGCTGGTACGTCTCAATGTCACTCAATTGGTGGTTAATCTAATCACTGTAGTATTTGTAATTCATTACTACAACCGCACCACCCTTATCTGCGGTGCGGATCACAATGTCAGGGTCCTTGGACAATGTTGTAATGGCCGTTCTCTCTTGTGTGGTTAGGTTGGTATGGTATTTGTTAGACTCATATCCTCTCAGATCCTGAGAGACCAATCTCATAAATGTCTTGATACTGGCATTATTGCTGGCAGGATCAAATGAGCTTTTTTTCTTGAACTTATGTCTGTCTCCATCAGCAGTATGCTCTTTAAAGAATTCTTTTAGTCTCATCGACCGCTGAAATTTTTGACAGTCAATATAATTAGAGAACTCATCACCCTTACTCGAAGGCACAAAGCTCAAGCCTCTATTTAACACACTTTTTTTAAGCCATGGATAAAACTCTATCACTGATGTTTACTACTAGGTCCACAGCGGGACCAACAGTGGTTATTGTCTGGTTGGTAGTGGTGGTTTTCTCTCTCCAGCCCCCCCTCCGTACATGGGGCCTCTTCCTCTTCTTCGTTGGCCGGCTCTGGTGGTAACCCCTTGAAAAACCTGTTGACCAGGTAATTGCCCGCCACTTGCTCCACTCTGGCCCTGTGGTGTTTCTGTATCTGATCCAGAGCTACTGTCCACTGTTTGGAGAGACTGTTTCGTATAGAATCTCTGTCTTCTACGTCTCTGGGGGAATGGTCTTCTATTCTCACCACCACTTAACCATCTATATACGGTTTTATCCTTGTGGTCCTCAGTTACTGTTTGTAATTTCCTATTTTTGAATTGCACCAGAGTATCTTTGTATTCCTTGATCTGAGAGGCTAGTTTATAGAGCCATTGTTCAGAAGAGTCTTCAATCATCACAGTTATCTTATCTCTCTCCCATTCCTGGATTTCTCCTTTAATTTTATCAAGTTGACTCCTCACCTCCTCTGTAACCAACAGGATGAGATCAAGGGAACACTATATGTATATGTATATATACAGTATCTCACAAAAGTGAGTACACCCCTCACATTTTTGCAAATATTTTATTATATCTTTTCATGTGACAACACTGAAGAAATGACACTTTGCTACAATGTAAAGTAGTGAGTGTATAGCCTGTATAACAGTGTGAATTTGCTGTCCCCTCAAAATAACTCAACACACAGCCCTTTATGTCTAAATCGTTGGCAACAAAAGTGAGTACACCCCTAAGTGGAAATGACCAAATTGTGCCCAATTAGCCATTTTCCCTCCCCGGTGTCATGTGACTCGTTAGTTAGTGTTAGAAGGTCTCAGGTGTGAATGGGGAGCAGGTGTGAAATTTGGTGTTATCGCTCTCACACTCTCTCATACTGGTCACTGGAAGTTCAACATGGCACCTCATGTCAAATAACTCTCTGAGGATCTGAAAAAAAGAATTGTTACTCTAAATAAACATGGCCTAGGTTATAAGAAGATTTCCAAGACCCTGAAACTGAGCTGCAGCACGGTGGGCAAGACCATATAGCGGTTTCACACGACAGGTTCCACTCAGAACAGGCCTCACCATGGTCAACCAAAGAAGTTGAGTGCACATGCTCAACGTCATATCCAGAGGTTTTCTTTGGGAAATAGACGTATGAGTGCTGCCAGCATTGCTGCAGAGGTTGAAGGGGTGGGGGGTCAGCCTGTCAGTGCTCTGACCATACACCACACACTGCATCAAATTGGTCTGCATGTCTGTCGTCCCAGAAGGAAGCCTCTTCTAAAGATGATGCACAAGAATGCCCGTAAACAGTTTGCTGAAAACAAGAAGACTAAGGACATGGATTACTGGAACCATGTCCTGTGGTCCAATGAGACAAAGATAAACTTATTTGGTTCAGATGGTGTGTGGCGGCAACCAATCCAGGTGAGGAGTACAAAGACAAGTGTGTCTTGCCTACAATCAAGCATGGTGGTGGGAGTGTCATGGTCTGGGACTGCATGCGTGCTGCTGGCACTAGGGAGCTGCAGTTCATTGAGGGAAACATGAATGCCCACATGTACTCTGACATACTGAAGCAGAGAATGATCCCCTCCCTTTGGAGACTGGGCCGCAGGGCAGTATTCCAACATGATAACGACCCCAAACACACCTCCAAGATGACCACTGCCTTGCTAAAGAAGCTGAGGGTAAAGGTGATGGACTGGCCAAGCATGTCTCCGGACATAAACCCTATTTAGCATCTGTGGGGCATCCTCAAATGGAAGGTGGGGGAGCTCAAGATCCACCAGTTCCGTGATCTCGTCATGGAGGAGTGGAAGAGGACTCCAGTGGCAACCTGTGAAGCTCTGGTGAACTCCATGCCCAAGAGGGTTAAGGCAGTGCTGGAAAATAATGGTGGCCACATAAAATATTGACACTTTGGGCCCAATTTGGACATTTCCACTTAGGGGTGTACTCCACTTTTGTTGCCAACGGTTTAGACATTAATGGCTTTGTATTGAGTTATTTTGAGGGGACAGCAAATTTACACTGTTATACAGGCTGTACACTCACTACTTTACATTGTAGCAACGTGTCATTTCTTCAGTGTTGTCACAAGAAAAGATATAATAAAATATTTACAAAAATGTGAGGGGTGTACTCACTTTTGTGAGATACTGTATATATATATACAGTTGTGCTCATAAGTTTACATAACCTGGCAGAATTTATTATTTCTTGGTCATTTTGCAGAGAAAATGAATGATAACACAAAAACTTTTCTTTCACTCATGGTTAGTGTTTGGCTGAACCCATTTATTATCAACCAATTGTGTTTACTCTTTTTAAATCATAATGACAACAGAAACTACCCAAATGACCCTGATCAAAAGTTTACATACCCTGGTGATTTTGGCCTGATAACTTACACACAAGTTGACACAAATGGGTTTGAATGGATATTAAAGGTAACCATCCTCACCTGTGATCTGTTTGCTTGTAATTAGTGTGTGTGTATAAAAGGTCAATACGTTTCTGGACTCCTGACAGACCCTTGCATCTTTCATCCAGTGCTGCACTGACGTTTCTGGATTCTGAGTCATGGGGAAAGCAAAAAAATTGTCAAAGGATCTGCGGGAAAAGTTAGTTGAATTGTATAAAACAGGAGAGGGATATAAAAAGATATCCAAGGAATTGAGAATGCAATCTTCAAACTCTAATCAAGAAGTGGAAAATGAGGGGTTCTGTTGAAACCAAACCATGGTCAGGTAGACCAACTAAAATTTCAGCCACAACTGCCAGGAAAATTGTTCAGGATGCAAAGACAAACCCACAAATAACTTCAGGTGAAATACAGGACTCTCTGAAAACATGTGGTGTGGATGTTTCAAGATGCACAATAGGGAGGCACTTGAAGAAAGATGTGCTGCATGGTTGAGTCACCAGAAGAAAGCCATTACTTCGCAAATGCCACAAAGTATCCCACTTATAATACGCCAAACAGCACAGAGACAAGCCTCAAACCTTCTGGCACAAAGTCATTTGGAGTGATGAGACCAAAATTGAGCTTTTTGGTCACAACCATAAGCGCTACATTTGGAGAGGAGTCAACAAGGCCTATGATGAAAGGTACACCATTCCTACTGTGAAACACGGAGGTAGATCACTGATGTTTTGAGGATGTGTGAGCTACAAAGGCACAGGAAACTTGGTCAGAAATAGATGGCAAGATGAATGCAGTATGTTATCAAACAGAACCCCTCATTTTCCACTTCTTGATTAGAGTTTGAACACTGCTGATTTGCATTCTCAATTCTTTGGATATCTTTTTATATCCCTTTCCTGTTTTATACAGTTCAACTACCTTTTCCCGCGGATCCATTGACAATTCTTTTGCTTTCCCCATGACTCAGAATCCAGAAACGTCAGGGCAGTACTAAATTAAAGATGCAAGGGTCCGTCAGGAGTCCAGAAAGTCATTGACCTTTTATACACACACAATAATTACAAGCAAACAGATCACAGGTGAGGATGGTTAACTTTAATAGCCATTTAAACCCCTTTGTGTCAACTTGTGTGCATGTTATCAGGCCAAAATCACCAGGGTATGTAAACTTTTGATCAGGGTCATTTGGGGAAGTTTCTGCTGTCATTGTGATTTAAAAAGAGTAAACACAGTTGATTGATAATAAATGGCTTCAGCCAAACACTAACCATGAGTGAAAGAAAAGTTTTTGTGTTATCATTCATATTCTCTGAAAAATGGCCAAGAAATCATAAATTCTGCCAGGGTATGTAAACTTATGAGCACAACTGTATATATATATATATATATATATATATATATATATATATATATATATATATATATATATATATATATATATATATATATATATATATATATATATATATATATATGTGTGTGTGTGTGTGTATCTTGATTCACTGCTTAGGACCCTCCAATGAGAAAGATCTATAAATTTAATTTAATTTGTTAAAGGAGCAGCAAAGCACAACAGGAAGCTAACTGAACACATTGGTAAGCAAATAAGAAAAGGCATGTATGTGCAGCAACCAATCAGCAGATAGCTTCCAGCATCTGAGCCTACCTAGGTATGCTTTTCAACAAAATATACCAATAGAATTAAGCAAATTAGATAGAAGCAAGTTGTTTAAAATTGTATGTTTTATCTGAATCATGCAGGAAAAATTTGGCTTTCATGTCCCTTTAATTCATCAGTTGTAATGGAGTTGCATTATAATTTACATTTTAATATTTATATCAAATTCAAGTATCCCGTGCTCTGCCGCCCACTTAAAAAGTAAAATTTTCTGTGAGCTAAAGGTTTGAATTGTTCTTCAATCAGAGCTACAACAGAAGTGCCATATGTGGAGAGCCCTGATTGGACAACAATTCAAACCATTAGCTCACAGAAAAAATTACTTTTGAAGTTGGCGGCGGAGCGTGGAAATTTTTAATTTCATGACTATATTAAAAAGTAGGTTATAGCACATCTTCATTACAAATGATGAATTAAACCCCATCTAAAATACCACTAACACCCCAGATCTGTTTTTATAAAGGGAAAAGTTTACCATCACTTTAAATCCCAGTTTGGTGATTCATTAGTGTTAATGATTGAAGAGCTTTTTCACACATTAAAACATTCCCATGGGATAACAGACATTGAAGATATTTTTCCCTTTAAAGGTTCTTAGTGAATCTAGATTGCCGAATCTAAAACTACTTTGCAGAGAAAGCCAAAAATAATCTAACAGGTTATATGTTCAAACCAAATGTAATGAATAGTCAAAAGATGAAGTGCATGAACTCATATACATGTATGTGATTATAAAATAGTTATCTATCTATTTATCTATCTATGTGGCAAATGAATAGGTTTAAGGCCTGTGCTAATCGGTTCTAAACCTAAGATATTTGCTGGAAGCCCTTACTGAGCGAGATAAGGTAACATATAAATCTGTATGGAATTAGAATATTAATCACAAAGCAAGTGGTTTGACTTTCTGCATGTCTTCTTGTTTATTCGTTTATTTTCTCTGGAACGGATATATTAAGGGCAACATACCTGCTTGTATAGACTTGATTGTTACGGGTGTGCTCACAGGAATAGCAAAAAGTATTTCAGTTAATTGCTGTACCACTCCCTTCAGAGATTTGGCTGAATGTGCATTTGTATGAAACAGCCAACATCAGCAACTGAACATGTACAGTATAGGATGTACCCCTCCCATAACTAATAACTAAAAATATCTTAACACACTGACAGCAAGGCTATATGTACATACACAGACACACTTCATTACAATAAACAGAAATATCAGTCATAAGCCTTACTTCTTCTGTAAGGCTCCCATATTTAGGTAGTTTTCCTGTAAAACTAGCCTGCTGCAGTATAGCACCATATAACCACTAGAAAATACTTAGATACCAAACTTAAAGGAGCAGTAAATACAGTAGTTTTGCATAATCAACACATGCATGATAACAACACAATGTAATAGCACTTTGTCTGAACTTCAAATGAGTAGTATTTTTTTTTCTGACAAATTTCAGTTATGTTTATTCCAATCACAAATGCATATGTCTATATTCAGGACTTCTTGCACATGCTCAGTAGGAGCTGGTGACTCAAAAAATGTAAATATAAAAAGACTTTGCACATTTTGTTAATGGAAGTAAATTGGAAAGTTATTTACAATTGCAGCTCTATCTGAATCATGAAAGTTTAATTTTTAAGTTGAATGTCCATTGAATGCTAAGATGTAGTGAAAATGTTCAGCTCCATTCATCTCAAAGGCTATAAGCATATCCATAACAGTTATAACCAGGCATAGTTTGGAAACATGATGATACGTTTTAGTTTTTAGTCTGACATTCCTTAACCTCTCAGCAATTCTATAACATTGTATTTTGTTGATTGTATATCTGCTAACTTTCAACATGTTTTGAAAGGATGAATGTGTCAGAACATACTCCCAGATGTGGCCATGGTCACTGGAAAAGAGGTGAGAGGGCAGTGACTTTGTATGAAGCACCTTGTGACCCAGTATTGAGCTACAACCCATGATTTGAAGAACCCTGTTTAACGAAATTGAAGAATGTTGTGTACATTACAAACAATTATCAGCAGATTTCTGTAAACTACTGATTCTGGTGATGAAAAATAATCTGTGCATTTGTTTATACAAATTTCAAATTTGCTTTTTTTTTTGTGCTTCCAAACCTAGAAATTGCAAAAATGCAGAGAGCCCAGATACAAGGGGAGGAGGTGGCTGAAGAAACACATGGGAGAGAGTTTGGTGACAACAAGGAGACAGAAATAATTAGAGGGCTTGAGCTGTTGCAGAGAGGTGGCAGATGATCTAATGATGCAGACGTGATAATGTAGAAAAAGTGACAAAAGGCTATTAGAGGTTAGGGTTATATGAAACTGTGTGTAGATAAAGTCTATTCAGATATGATTAATATAGAGAGAGAAGCAACAAGTTCAATGAAACTGTGCCTGTAAATAACAAGACTGTAGAATTCAAGGAGCTACTAACAGGGGGGGGGGGGTTCAAGACCTTGAAAATTTGTGGGTACTAACAAAGGTCACCTAAAGGCTAAGGGACATATTTATCAAGCTCGGTATGGAGCTTTATGCCCCTTGTTTGCGGCGAGCCTTCTAAAGACCGCTGCTCCATAACTTGTCCGCCTGCTCTAAGGCCGCGGACAGAAATCAACCCGATCGAATACGGGTTGATTGACACCCCCTGCTAGCGGACAATTGGCTGCAAATCTGCAGGGGGCGGCACTGCACCAGCAGTTCACAAGAACTGCTGGTGCAATGATAAATGCTGACAGCATATGCTGTCGGCATTTATCGATGTGCGGCGGACATGATACGCTACTTCGTATCATGTCTGCTCGCACAATGATAAATATGCCCCAAAGTATCTGGAATGGTTGGTGGTGCTTGGGGGTGGGTCATCATTTTCAAATATTTTTTTTTTTAACATTTAAAAAAAAAAAAAATTGAATACAAGGAGTCATTTACCTAACAAAACAACATTTGTGACAAAGCAAGGCGTAAAATTGGAAACAAAAAGCACAAATATAAAGTTAATGAAATAGACTTACCTAAGTAACATTGAGGATTTGGGTAGTCCTAAGTATGGCTATATCAAAGTTGTTGTTGAAAAAGTTCCTTCTTTGTGAGAAAGAAAGGATGGGAAGTCCAAACGTCTTGTTTTTTTCTTTTTATTTAAATTCCCACAATTTAAACATCTTCCTCTAGCTACCAGACATGGAAAGAAAAGGCACCATTTTGCACAGTTGTGAAAGTTAACACCTATTAGAATTGGGGATGCTACAGTACTAATTAGGGGATGCTTAGCAACCCCTCAGATCTTCACTGGATAAGGAAAAACAAGATGCTTAAGATGCAGAAAGGTAGACATGTAAGGAATATGTTTATTATTAGGTGACAAAACATTACACAGTTCTATGACATTAGGTATAAAAATTACATAGTACGAGAATTGAAAGACATTAATGGGGTATGAAACATTATCGACTAGATTTAGAGTTTTGTCGGTAAAGACCCGCGTAGCTAAAGCTGCTTTTTTTCCCAGCGCACCCTTTAAACAACGCTGGTATTGAGAGTTGTCTGAGGGGCTGCGTTAGGCTCAGAAAAGGGAGCATTGAGGCTTATTTAGCTCCACTTCAACCCTCAATACCAGCATTGCTTATGGTAGCGGTAAGCTGAAAAAACGTGCTTGTGCACGATTTCCCCATAGGAAACAATGGGGCAGTTTGGGCTGAAAAAAAACCTAACACCTGCAAAAAAGCAGCGTTCAGCTCCTAACGCAGCCCCATTGTTTCCTATGGGGAAACACTCTCCAAGTCTGCACCTAACACTCTAACATGAACCCCGAGTCTAAACACCCCTAACCTTACACTTATTAACCCCTAATCTGCCGCCCCCGCTATCGCTGACACCTGCTGTATATTATTAACCCCTAATCTGCCGCTCCGTACACCGCCGCAACCTACATTATCCCTATGAACCCCTAATCTGCTGCCCCTAACATCGCCGACACCTATATTATATTTATTAAACCCTACTCTGCCCCCCCCAACGTCGCCGCCACCTTTCCTACACTTATTAACCCCTAATCTGCCGACCGGACCTTGTCGCCACTATAATAAATGTATTAACCCCTAAACTGCCCCACTCCCGCCTCGCAAACACTAGAATAAATATTATTAACCCCCTAATCTGCCCTCCCTAATATCGCCGCCACCTACCTACAATTATTAACCCCTAATCTCCTGCCGGCACCATCGCCGCTACTATAATAAAATTAATAACCCCTAAACCTAACTCTAACCCTAACACCCCCCTAACATAAATATAATTTAAAATAAACGAAATAATATTCCTAAAATTAAATAAAATAATCCTATTTAAAACTAAATACTTACCTAGAAAATAAACCCTAATATAGCTACAATATAATTAATAATTACATTGTAGCTATTTTAGGATTTATATTTATTTTACAGGCGACTTTGTATTTATTTTAACTAGGTACATTAGTTATTAAATAGTTAATAACTATTTAATAGCTACCTAGTTAAAATAAGTACAAAATTACCTGTAAAATAAATCCTAACCTAAGTTACAAATACACCTAACACTACACTATCATTAAATTAATTAAATAAATTACCTACAATTAGCTAACTTAAAATACAATAAAATAAACTATTCTATAATACAAAAACAAACAAACACTAAATTACAAAAAATAAAAAAGAATTACAAGAAGTTTAAACTAATTACACCTAATCTAAGCCCCCTAATAAAATAAAAAATCCCCCAAAATAAAAAAATGCCCTACCCTATTCTAAACTACCAAAGTAATCAGCTCTTTTACCAGCCCTTAAAAGGGCTTTTTGCGGGGCATTGCCCCAAAGTAATCAGCTCTTTTACCTGAAAATAAAAATACAATACCCCCCCAACATTACAACCCACCACCCACATACCCCTACTCTAACCCACCCAAACACCCCTTAAAAAACCTATCGCTAACCCCCTGAAGATCATCCTACCTTGAGTCGCCGAATTCTTCATCCAAGGTGCGCAGAGGAGGTCCTTCATCCGGTAGAAGTCTTCATCCAAGCGGGGCAAGAAGAGGTCCTCCATCCGGTAGAAGTGTTCATCCAGGCGGCGTCTTCAATCTTCATCCATCCGGAGCGGAGCCATCTTCAAAGGAGCCGACGCGGAGCCATCCTCTTCAACCGACGACTTCCTGACGAATGAAGGTTCCTTTAAGGGACGTCATCCAAGATGGGGTCCCTTCAATTCCGATTGGCTGATAGGATTCTATCAGCCAATCGGAATTAAGGTAGAAACAAATCTGATTGGCTGATGCAATCAGCCAATCAGATTGAAGTTCAATCCGATTGGCTGATCCAATCAGCCAATTGTATTGAGCTTGCATTCTATTGGCCGATCGGAACAGCCAATGGAATGCAAGCTCAATACGATTGGCTGATTGGATCAGCCAATCGGATTGAACTTCAATCTGATTGGCTGATTGCATCAGCCAATCAGATTTTTTCTACCTTAATTCTGATTGGCTGATAGAATCCTATCAGCCAATCGGAATTGAAGGGACGCCATCTTGGATGACGTCCCTTAAAGGAACCTTCATTCGTCGGGAAGTTGTCGGTTGAAGAGGATGGCTCCGCGTTGGCTCCTTTGAAGATGGCTCTGCTCCGCTCCGGATGGATGAAGATTGAAGACGCCGCCTGGATGAACACTTCTACCGGATGGAGGACCTCTTCTTGCCCCGCTTGGATGAAGACTTCTACCGGATGAAGGACCTCCTCTGCGCACCTTGGATGAAGAATTCGGCTCGGCTGGGTGAAGACAACTCAAGGTTGGATGATCTTCAGGGGGTTAGCGATAGGTTTTTTAAGGGGGGTTTGAAGCCCTTTTAAGGGCTGGTAAAAGAGCTGATTACTTTGGTAGTTTAGAATAGAGTAGGGCATTTTTTTATTTTGGGGGGATTTTTTATTTTATTATGGGGCTTAGATTAGGTGTAATTAGTTTAAACCTCTTGTAATTCTTTTTTATTTTTTGTAATTTAGTGTTTGTTTTTTTTTGTATTATAGAATAGTTTATTTTATTGTATTTTAAGTTAGCTAATTAGGTAATTTATTTAATTAGTTAAATGATAGTGTAGTGTTAGGTGTACTTGTAACTTAGGTTAGGATTTATTTTACAGGTAATTTTGTACTTATTTTAACTAGGTAGCTATTAAATAGTTATTAACTATTTAATAGCTATTGTACCTAGTTAAAATAAATACAAAGTTGCCTGTAAAATAAATATAAATCCTAAAATAGCTACAATGTAATTATTAATTGTATTGTAGCTATATTAGGGTTTATTTTCTAGGTAAGTATTTCGTTTTAAATAGGATTATTTTATTTTAGGAATATTATTTTGTTTATTTTAAATTATATTTATGTTAGGGTTAGAGTTAGGTTTAGGGGTTAATAATTTTATTATAGTAGCGACGACGGTGCGGGCGGGAGATTAGGGGTTAATAATTGTAGGTAGGTGGCGGCGATGTTAGGGAGGGCAGATTAGGGGGTTAATAATATTTATTCTAGTGTTTGTGAGGTGGGAGTTTAGGGGTTAATACATTTATTATAGTGGCGGCGAGGTCCGGTCGGCAGATTAGGGGTTAATAAGTGTAGGTAAGGTGGCCGCGACGTTGGGGGGGCAGATTAGGGGTTAATAAATATAATATAGGTGTCGTCGATGTTAGGGGCAGCAGATTAGGGGTTCATAGGGATAATGTAGGTGGCGGCGGTGTCCGGTCGGCAGATTAGGGGTTTTAAATTTTTTATTAGAGTGGCGACGATGTGGGGGGGCCTCGGTTTAGGGGTACATAGGTAGTTTATGGGTGTTAGTGTACTTTGTAGCACAGTAGTTAAGAGCTTTATATTCTGGCGTTAGCCCATAAAGCTCTTAAAGGGCCACTAAACCCAAAAACTTTCTTTCATGATTCAGATAGAACATACAAATTTAAACAACATTACAATTTACTTCTTCTATTTATTTTGCTTCATTTTTTAGATATCCTTAGTTGAAGAAAAAGCAATGCACTTGGTGAGCCAATCACACGAGGCTTCTATGTGCAGCAACCAATCAGCAGCTACTGAGCATATCTAGATATGCTTTTCAGCAAAGAATATCAAGAGAATAAAACAAATTAGATAATAGAAGTAAATTAGAAAGATGTATAAAACTGCATTCTCTTTCTAAATCATGAAAGAAAAAATGTGGGTTTCATGTCCCTTTAACTACTGACTTTTTTTTTGCGGCTAGAGTCTTGTCGGTAGAGGCTCTACCGCTCCCTTCTTCCAAGACTCCAAATACCAGCGTTAGGCAGATCCCATTGAAAAGATAGGATACGCAATTGGCGTAAGGGGATCTGCGTTAGCCTGGAGTCACGGTGAGGAAGTGAGCGTTAGACCCTTTCCTGGCTGACCAGGGCCGCCACTAGAAATTTTGGGGCCCCTGACTCAACCATTGATCAGGGCCCCCCCCTCCCCTCCTTTGACATGTGCATTTTTTGACCAAGTGACTAAAACGTATATGCACTTTATTCTTAATTGTCAATTTAAACTTGGAAATGTTGTAAAGGTAGTAACATACACACACAGACAGACAAAAAAAGGAGATTTAGAAAACAAAATATGGAGTTCTGATTATCTTTTTGTAAAGGAAGATGACAACTAAATTATGACAACAGCATGCAGTGGCTGAAAGGAAGGGCCCTGAACTGCCTAAACAATAATTTAAAGGTTAAATGGTGGAGTGGTTACTTCCGGAAAGATCTTGTTAGTCTCAAAGTCTCATACTCACCTTGCTGACTTATTATTACTGCATAATTTCTGATATTTATATATATATATATATATATATATATATATATATACATATACAGGTAGCCCTCAGTTTACGCCGGGGTTAGGTTCCAGAAGGAATGGTTGTAAATCGAAACCATTGTAAATTGAAACCCAGTTTATAATAAAAGTCAATGGGAAGTGAGGGAGTTAGGTTCCAGGCCCCTCTCAAAATTGTCATAAGTAACACCTAATACATTATTTTTAAAGCTTTGAAATGAAGACTTTAAATGCTAAACAGCATTATAAACCTAATAAATTAATCACACAACACAGAATATATTATTAAACTAAGTTAAATGAACAAAAACATTTTCTAAACAGCATTATAAACCTAATAAAATAATCACACAACACAGACTTCACTTGCATTTTTCTGCAAACAGTTCTTTCTATGCATTCCAATCTGGACTGATTTATAGACAGGAAGATCTTGTTCCTTTGAAATCTGCTCGATAGCTCAGGTCTGGTTAAACTGATTAATTTCAGCTTGCTTGGCTTTGCTGCAACACAAGCGGACAGCTCCACCTACTGGCTATTTTAATAAATGCACTGCTTCTCAATGCTTTTCAATAGCAGTCACATATGACTGGAAAAAAAGGTTGTTATTCTGAAACGGTGTAAATTGAACGTTTGTAAAACGAGGGCCATCTGTATATATGTATATATATATATTTATGTATTTTTTTTTTACTTTATGGCTAACATTACTCCAATCCCACAGAGGATACTTTTCTCACAGTAGAAATACTTATCCATTACTTGCCTCATCTACTACTTACATCTTGGACCTTTCAGTGGCTTATTGAACTATAATTCTCCCTTCAGTATTATTAACACTCCATTTTTGACCCCAATACTAACAATCCTTATGTATGTTAGGTGTGTCAGTATTTTATTATTTTGTAGATATTTGTTAGTGCTTAGTTCCCAAAATCATTATTTTCTCTTCTACCCTTGACCTAATAGGATTTTAATTCCTCTTTGAGAAAAATATCAACATTAAAGGGATATGACTCTCAAAAAAAATATCGGTGGTAGTTGTCTCTATCAGCTAATGAGCAGTAGAGACTCAGTTGTACGTAATTGTGCACTTCTTGTAAGTTTAAATTGAAACAGATTTTACATAATCTTTTTTTATGCCAATTTTTTTTAACATGTTAAACTGCTGATCTTCAGTATATTTGCATTGAATAGTACATCCATTCAAATGATCTCATTCCACCACCCAGACAGTTATTTAAAATGTTGCACCCATTGGTTTGGCCCACTCAGGTACCACTTGGCACAAAACCAGCAACTAACCACTTTCCATTTTGTGCTCTAATTTGTAGCTTTTATCCTTTATTGACACTCATTTAATAAACTAACCATTTTTTTTAAAATCTACATATAGCCAAAGGCACAATAAAATTACAAATGCATTATGTAGGAAAGGTTTAATCCGTAACAGAGTAACTGAAGAAGATAATATCTCAATAACCCCATTACATGCCTATTCTACAAGAAAAAACGGGGGTCTTTTAAATTCCTGGTAATTGATTACAGTTACAAATAATTTGAACATGGAACTTTGAAAATGCTGGTAGTGGATTAAGGTTACAAATAATTCTAGCAGGGCATTTCAAGGTGATGTTAATGGCTTAGTGTTAAGGAAATAATAGAATTATATAAATACCTTTGTCTGGTTAAAAATAGTTGATGCTTTTGTAATAATGAAAATGACCTGAAGATGGTAATGGAACTAGTGAACATCTTCAGTGCATCCTTATGTGCCACAAGATAAGTGGAATAATAAGTGTGTGTGTATGTATCATATTTGCTAAGTAAATTTAGTGTTTGAAAGAAAAGAGAAATTCACAAAAGAATTTTAACTTGTGCACCTTAAGAATACTGTTTTTTTTATAGTGCATTTGGAAGAGCAGCTTTGAAAAATCTTTTAAAAATACTAAGTAAAACCTGTTTAAAGGGACATAACACCCTAAGATTGTAACATAAAATGTTCAATTACGTGTTGCAAAAAAACACTAAGGGCCCCATTTACACTGCTCATGCAAGGCCAGTGACATGTGTGCAGGGGCTGTCAATAACCTCAGGTGGCCATGTCCGGGGTGATTTTAATCTTTTAAGAACTAGCATACAGGTTATGAAGCAGCAGTCTAATTAAAAAACGTCTTTATGTCACATTAGGCCCATACAAATTACTGCAACATTTCGGGCCTGAATAGCCCTTAATCATGCATTATTAAGGGATTTTCAGGCCTGAAATGTTGCAGTGATTTATATGTGCCTGATAATGAAATAAAGAAGGTTTTTAAATAATAGTACTGCTATGATTTTAGGGGAGTAAGCAGAGCCCCCATTTTACATTGTTACCTGGCTTCCGATAAGCTTCTTTAGAGCTCGCTTACATTGAGCCGTAATTCTGTTTGTGTGCACATGCAAACCGATAAATTTGCTGTCGGAAGCAATGTCGTTCACCTGCCCGTTATAATTCAATTTCAGCAACCGGACTCCAGCTGTTCGAAAACATTATTGTGTCCCATACAAAGTATAGGAAGCCGCTAATCTTTAAATTATACCCGGTTTCCAATGTCTGTGCAAACCGTTACTACACTTTCGGAGGCTGCCGATACACTAAAAAAAATTACACCCAGCTCAGCTAGGTGTAAAACAGGATAAAGGAGCTCTTTGAGACCTTTTTCCCATTGAAATCTAACCCGACACTTTAAAACCCCTCTAATCGCCATCCCCCCCCACATTGCAACTTATAATAAATGTATTAACAACTAAACCGCCATGCCCCCACATTGCAAAGTACCTATTTAAACTATTAACCCCTAATCCGCCATCCCCCCACATCACAATTTATAATAAATGTATTAATCTCTAAACCGCCATGCCCCACAACGCAAACTATCTATTAAATCTATTAACCCCTAATCCGCAATGCCCCCACAATGCAAACTATCTATTAAATCTATTAAGCCCTAATCCGCCATGCCCCCACAATGCAAACTATCTATTAAATCTATCAACCCTCTAATCCGCCATGCCCCCACAACGCAAACTATCTATTAAATCTATTAACCCCTAATAGTTCAAATCAGCCAATAGGATTTCAGTAGCTCTCATCCTTTTGGCTGATTTGAATTTGAAGAATCAAATCAGTCAATAGGAATGCAAGAGACACCATATTTAATCGCGTACCTTAAATTCACTATTCAGTTTACGTTGGCGATCGTACGAAGAGGATCCTCCACACTCCATGGTGCTGCGGTTGCCGATCTTCAGTTCCTGGATGAAGATAGAAGAGGTTGCTGCTTGGAAGAAGACTTCACCGCTTTTTTTTAATTTTTTTTTTTTTTTAGTTTTTAGATTAGGGATTTTGGGCAATTGAAAAAGAACTGAATGCCATTTTAAGGACAGTAAAAGAGCTGATTGCTCTTTCAAGGGCAATGCCCATACAAATGCCCCTTTAGGACCAATAAGTAGTTTAGGAATTTTTAGTATTAGGTTTTTTTTATTTTGGGGGGTTTGGTGGGTTGGGGGTTTTACTGTTGGGGAACTTAGTTTTTTTTAAATGTAAAAGAGCTGTTTAACTTAGGGCAATGCCCTACAAAAGGCCCTTTTAAGGGCTATTGGTAGTTTAGTATTAGATAAGGGGGTGTTTTTATTTTGGGGGGCTTTTTTATTTTCATAGGGATTAGGTTTAATTTTTTTATTTTTGATAATTTTGTTTATTATTTTATGTAATATTAGACTTTTTTTATTTTCTGTAATTTTAGCTTAATTTAAACTAACGGCTAGATTACGAGTTGTGCGTTAGGGAAAAAAGGAAAGCGTTAAGAGGTCCTAACGCTGCTTTTTTATGCCCGCTGGTATTATGAGTCTTGCAGGTTTAGGGGCACCGCACACTTCTTTGACCTTACCGCAAAACGACTTACGTAAACTTTGTAAAGTCTTTTTTCTATGGGACTTCCATAGCGCCGGTATTACGAGTCTGTCCTGGGAGGCCAAAAAGTGAGCGTTATACCCTACCCTGTCAGGATCCCTAACGCATTTAAAAGTCAGTAGTTAAGAGTTTTATGGTACAACGCCATAACATAAAACTCATAACTAAAGTGCTAAAAAGTACACTAACACCCATAAACTACCTATTAACCCCTAAACCGAGGCCCTCCCTCATCGCAAACACTATAATAAAAAAAAAATGTAACCCCTAATCTGTCGCTCCGGACACTGCCGCCACCTACATTATATTTATGAACCCCTAATCTGCTGCCCCCAACATCGCCGACACCTACATTATATTTATTAACCCCTAATCTGCTGCCCAATGTCGCCGCAACCTACCTACACTTTTAACCCCTAATCTGCCGCCCCCAACGTCACCGCCACTATAATAAACATATTAACCCCTAAACCGCCGCACTCTCGCCTCTCAAACATTAGTTAAATATTATTAACCCCTAATCTGCCGGCCCTAACATCTCCGCCACCTACCTACATTTATTAACTCCTAATCTGCCGCCCCCAACGTCGCCGCCACTATATTAAAGTTATTAACCCCTAAACCTAAGTCTAACCCTAAACCTAACACCCACTAACTTAAATATAATTTAAATAAATCTAAATAAATATTCCTATCATTAACTAAATAATTCCTATTTAAAACTAAATACCTACCTATAAAATAAACCCTAAGCTTGCTACAATATAACTAATAGTTACATTGTAGCTATCTTAGGGTTTATTTTTATTTTACAGGCAAGTTTGTATTTATTTTAACTAGGTACAATAGTTATTAAATAGTTATTAACTATTTAATAACTACCTAGTTAAAATAAAGACAAAATTTACCTGTAAAATAAAACCTAACCTAAGTTACACTAACACCTAACACTACAATATAATTAAATAAATTAAATTAAATACAATTACCTAAATTAAATTAAATTAGCTAAAGTACAAAAACAAACAAACACTAAATTACAGAAAATAATAAACAAATTACAGATATTTAAACTAATTACACCTAATCTAATAGCCCTATTAAAATAAAAAAGCCCTCCCAAAATAAAAAAAAACACTAGCCTAAACTAAACTACCAATAGCCCTTAAAATGGCCTTTTGTGGGGCATTGCCCCAAAGTAATCAGCTCTTTTACCTGTAAACCCCCCAAATAAAATACTATCTAAAAAAAACTAAGCTCCCCATTGCCCTGAAAAGGGCATTTGGATGTGCATTGCCCTTAAAAGGGCAGTTAACTATTTTGCCGCCCAAACCCTAACCTAAAAATAAAACCCACCCAATACACCCTTAAAAAACCTAACACTAACCCCCTGAAGATCGACTTACCGGGAGACGTCTTCATCCAAGCTGGGCCGAAGTCCTCAACGAAGCCGGGAGAAGTCTTCATCCAAGCCGGGCGAAGAGGTCCTCCAGATGGGCAGAAGTCTTCATCCAGACGGCATCTTCTATCTTCATCCATCCGACACGGAGCGGGTCCATCTTCAAGACATCCGACGCGGATCATCCTCTTCATCCGGAGTCTTTTTACTGAATGAAGGTACCTTTAAGTGACGTCATCCAAGATGGTGTCCCTTAGATTCCGATTGGCTGATAGAATTCTATCAGCCAATCGGAATTAAGGTAGAAAAAATCCTATTGGTTGATGCAATCAGCCAATAGGATTGAAGTTCAATCCTATTGGCTGATCCAATCAGCCAATAGGATTGAGCTCACATTCTATTGGCTGATTGGAACAGCCAAAAGAATGCGAGCTCAATCCTATTGGCTGATTGGATCAGCCAATAGGATTGAACTTCAATCCTAAATAGGATTTTTTCTACCTTAATTCCGATTGGCTGATAGAATTCTATCAGCCAATCGGAATCTAAGGGACGCCATCTTGGATGACGTCACTTAAAGGTACCTTCATAAAATCAACCCAATGCACCCTTAAAAAAACCTAACACTAACCCCCTGAAGATCGATTTACCGGGAGACGTCTTCATCCAAGCCAGGCCGAAGTCCTCAATGAAGCCGGGAGAAGTCTTCATCCAAGCCGGGCGAAGTGGTCCTCCAGACTGGCAGAAGTCTTCATCCAGAGGGCATCTTCTATCTTCATCCATCCTACTGGCTGATCCAATCAGCCAATAGGATTAAGCTTGCATTTTATTGGCTAATTGGAACAGCCAATAGAATGCGAGCTCAATCCTATTTGCTGATTGGATCAGCCAATAGGATTGAACTTCAATCCTATTGGCTGATTGCATCAGCCAATAGGATTTTTTCTACCTTAATTCCGATTGGCTGATAGAATTCTATCAGCCAATTGGAATCTAAGGGACGCCATATTGGACCTTCATTCAGTAAGAAGACTCCGGATGAAGAGGATGCTCAGTGTCGGATGTCTTGAAGATGGACCCGCACCGCGCCGGATGGATGAAGATCGAAGATGCCGTCTGGATGAAGACTTCTGCCCGTCTGGAGGACCACTTCGCCCGGCTTGGATGAAGACTTCTCCCGGCTTCATTGAGGACTTCAGCCCGGCTTGGATGAAGACGTCTCCTAGTAAGTCGATCTTCAGGGGGTTAGTGTTAGGTTTTTTTTAAGGGTGTATTGGGTGGGTTTTATTTTTAGGTTAGGGTTTGGGTGGCAAAAGAGCTAACTGCCCTTTTAAGGGCAATGCCCATCCAAATGCCCTTTTCAGGGCAATGGGGAGCTTAGGTTTTTTTGATAGTATTTTATTTGGGGAGTTGGTTGTGTGGGTGGTGGGTTTTACTGTTGGGGGGTTGTTTGTATTTTTTTTACAGGTAAAATAGCTGATTACTTTGGGGCAATGCCCAGCAAAAGGCAATTTTAAGGGCTATTGGTAGTTTAGTTTAGGCTAGGGTTTTTTTTTTTTTTTTTTTTTTGGGGGGGGGCTTTTTTATTTTAATAGGGCTATTAGATTAGGTGTAATTAATTTTAATATCTGTTATTTGTTTATTATTTTCTGTAATTTAGTGGGGGTTTTTGTACTTTATTTAGGTAATTGTATTTAATTTAGTTAATTTATTTAATTATATTGTAGTGTTAGGTGTTAGTGTAACTTAGGTTAGGTTTTATTTTACAGGTAAATTTATCTTTATTTTAACTAAGTAGTTATTAAATAGTTAATAACTATTTAATAACTATTGTACCTAGTTAAAATAAATACAAACTTGCCTGTAAAATAAAAAATAAACCCTAAAATACTGTAGCTACACTGTAACTATTAGTTATATTGTAGCTAGCTTAGGGTTTATTTTATAGGTAAGTATTTAGTTTTAAATAGGAATTATTTAGTTAATGATAGGAATATTTATTTAGATTTATTTAAATTATATTTGTTAGTGGGTGTTAGGTTTAGGGTTAGACTTAGGTTTAGGGGTTAATAACTTTAATATAGTGGTGGCGGCGTTGGGGGCGGCAGATTAGGGGTTAATAAATGTAGGTAGGTGGCTGCGATGTTAGGGCCGGCAGATTAGGGGTTAATAATATTTAACTAATGTTTGCGAGGCGGGAGTGCAGCGGTTTATGGGTTAATATGTTTATTATAGTGGCGGCGAAGTTGGGGGCGGCAGATTAGGGGTTAAAAAGTGTAGGTAGGTTGCGGCGACATTGGGGGAGGCAGATTAGGGGTTAATAAATATAATGTAGGTATCGGCGATGTTGGGGGCAGCAGATTAGGGGTTCATAACTATAATGTAGGTGGCGGCGGTGTCCGGAGCGGCAGATTAGGGGTTAATAAATATAATGCAGGTGTCGGCGATGTCGGGGGTGGCAGATTAGGGGTTAATAAGTGTAAGATTAGGGGTGTTTAGACTCAGAGTTCATGTTAGGGTGTTAGGTGTAGACATAACTTTTATTTCCCCATAGGAATCAATGGGGCTGCGTTACTGAGTTTTACGCTGCTTTTTTGCAGGTGTTAGACTTTTTCTCAGCCTGCTCTCCCCGTTGATTCCTATGGGGAAATTGTGCACGAGCACGTACGACCAGCTCACCGCTGAGTTAAGCAGCGCTGGTATTGGAGTGCGGTAATGAGCAAAATTTTGCTCAACGCTCACTTCTTGTCTTTTAACAACGGGTTTCTGAAAACTCGTAATACCAGCGCTGCAGGTAAGTGAGCGGTGAGACAAAACTGCTCGTTAGCACCGCATAGCCTCTAATGCAAAACTCGTAATCTAGGTGTTAGTTTTTTTTAAATTAAGTAATGTTAGGTTTTTTATTTTAATTGTAATTTAGGATTATTTTAATTTATGTAATGGGGTTAATTTAGGGGGTGTTAGGTTAGAAGGATTATTTTTTACTTATTTGCGTTGTGGGGTTTGGCGGTTTAGGGGTTTATAGATGTATTAGGTTAATTGAGATGTGGGTTAATGGCGGGTTAGGGGTTAATAGTTTAAATAGATAGTTTGTGTTGTGGGGGCATTGCGGATTAGGGGTTAGTAGTTTAAATAGCTAGATTGCGTTGTGGGGGGTGGCGGTTTAGGGGTTAATAACATTGATAGATACTTTGCGGTATGGGGGATGGTGGATTAGGGGTTAATACATTAGTTATTGCGGTGGGGGGGTTGCAGTTGGGAGGTAGATATTGCGCATGCATTAGGTGTTTGATTTTATTTTAACAGCGAGCGACGGGTAAAATATACGGCGCCGCACTTATATGCGGCGCCGTATATGCAATCAAGTGTAGTGTAAGGTCGGGTTACCATAGTAGCCTATTATTGTTTTAGAAATCCGGATAGAAGCGTTAGCACAATGCTAACTTACACCTACATGAAAAGAGCGACCGCTCGCAAAGCGGAAACCTTTTCAATGGAATCCTGGTACTAAAATGGAGCCGTAAATTACTTTTAGCTGTCGGTCACTTCGGTAGAAAATGGACAACAGAATATCAGTGGCGCCGGAGGCTGACTGTATGTGCAATAGTCGGAAAGTGTGTGAATAACTCGTTATTTAACTATAATAAATGTAAAAGATAGGAAGAGTTTATATCAGCCAATCAAGAGATAATATATTACTCTAGGGTGATAGTACTAGTAATCCATAATGGCTAGCTAGTGAAAATTATTGAATGTACTTGATACAGATGTTTATGCAATAACGTATAAATCAATATATTCATAATATATAAACATTTAATAAATGGTTCACAATAAATTTAAAATAAGCATTCACAATAAATTTAAAATAAGCATTCACACCGGTGTCAATAAAAAATTGGCTCAATATAAATAAAATAAAATAAATATATCAGCAAATAAAAATGCTTAAAGTAATTCTTGTTGTTGTTACAATTGATTAAAGACTCTGCTACGAATTTGTTGCAAACTCAGTTGCGGTTAGTAAAATGTCCCAATGATTGAATTCAGCAACATAAATTGGGATTCAATACTGTCTCACAAATCTGTGAATTTCTTGAGTGAGCTTGTTGCAGTCATTCAAATGTCTCTTTAAATCCAATGGAAACTTTTAAGTTAGGAGAGGTTTACTTGATAAAAAATTGTGCAAGTTTAAGTCTGTGTCAAACTTTTAGCCGTGTAAAATAAAATGTGTAATCTTCGGTATATACACCAATTAGCTGTGTATTGCTTGCTTCATCTGTTTGTTACAAAGTGGCACTGCTTATGATATGAATCAGTGTGCATGCGCATTGTCACTTCTTTCAGGCGATGACCATAATTGTGAAGGATTAAAGCTTCAGTGGAACATGTGAAAAAAATGCTCCACAGAACAAATTAGTATCACTACCTGCACAAAATCATTGCTCTGTATGGTGCAAAAGGGGATAAAGAAATCATTGCTACACCTTCTGACACACATGGGGGCATATTTAACAATGTGCGAGCGGATATGATACGAAGTAGAGTATCATGTCCGCTGCACATCGATAAATGCCGACAGCATACGCTGTCGACATTTATCATTGCACCATCAGTTCTTGGGAACTGCTGGTGCAATGCCACCCCCTGCAGATTGGCCGCTAGGCTAGCAGGGGGTGTCAATCAACCCGATTGTATTTGATCGGGTTGATTTCTGTCCGCCGCCTCAGAACAGGCATACAAGTTATGGAGCTGAGGTCTTTAGACCGCTGCTTCATAACTTCTGTTTTCGGCAAGCCCAGAAACAAAGGGCCTCAAGCGCCATACCGAGCTTGATAAATATGCCCCATGGGCTCAAATGATTGTTCTATGTGTGATTAGCGTAACAAAATTATTGTTGTATCTAATACTGTCACTAAAGGGAATAAATCACTGATTTGTGTTACTGTTGTAAAGGGTTATATGACTGCTCTTTTAGCTATCAGGTGAGTGTGAATAACTAACAATTTCACTAGACAATACACCTATTTAATTATGATCAGCAAAAAGGGATAAGGCAGCGACAAAGACAAAAAGACAGGTAGAGAGAAAGACACAGAAGCCAAAAAGAGAAATAGATAAGACTGGCAAATACTTATATAGAAACATTTTTTTGTTTTTAAAAAAAGCATAGGGGCTAATCACAATGCTGTGCTTATTTTCATTAGATGACAATTTCTGAGCATCAAGCGGTATAGTCACTGTGTTCCTCCAGTGATCACAATCATAAAATGCTTCTGCCATTAATAGACCTGTAGCTCCAGATTGTTACCTCTCAAACACAACACAAAATCATTACCTGCATAATTAATCTCCCAATTTCAGATTCCAAATATCAAATCTACATGATTAATGGCAAACAAAATGGCAGTTTGGGGGTTGTGATTACATCACAGGTTGAAAGGCCCGTGTGTTGAATGATCCCTTTAAATAGAGTGAAGTGATGCTAATGGGTAATGTGTGCAAGTAACCAAAACCATAGAGTTGTGTGTATTTTTAAGAGAAAAGAAGCATTATCGATTGCTGGGTTATGGATTTGGCTATTTTTTATCAGTGAAAAAGTGATTATTATTACATTTTCAAAAGGACATTAAACACCTTGTAATTACAAGACATTTCTGTTGTGTTCATATAAAATAACATATCAGCCAAGTCTAAAACAAATTAACATAATTTTTTGCTACAATTATTTTTCAATAGCCAAACTGGCACATGTCAACTATAGGACTGTGATTGGCACATGCGACGTATAGGACTGTGATTGGCACATGTGATGTATAGGATTGTGACTGGCACATGTGAAGTATAGGACTGTGACTGGCACATGTGAATTATAGGATTGTGACTGGCACATGTGAATTATAGGATTGTGACTGGCACATGTGAAGTACAGGATTGCAGTGATGTGCAGTCACTAAAGGCAGGTGAGGCAGGGCTTCACCTCTCATGGGCAAAAATATATTTTTTTTTATTGGCTTTTAAAAAAAAAAAATGCAATTTTTTTTCCCCAGCATTTTTTTTTCACAGCTACATGTTGTGCAATGGAGAGGCACAAGCAGGTCTGCCCACCATTACACAACATGGTGTGCCACCTACTGGATAAAAGTGGTTAAGATCATTGCATGGCCCATAAGTGCTTATTTGAGGCAGTCCTATTTGGGCTGACCCAATCCAGTGAGAGGCATTAGTAAGTGGAACTTAGGGATGGGGCTGGATGTTAAATCAAATAAAACAAAACAAAAACGGAAAAAAACAACTTTAATTTATTTTGTGGCTGTCATGTGAAGCTGCCATCTTTGCTAAAGTGAAAAAGAGAGTTCAGTACTTCCCCTCCAAGTGCAGTGGAATGTGCCACTGTCACTTCCTTACAGAGCAGGAAGAGATGCAGACTTGCAGTGTTTTAGCCACATTTTATTGAAGTAAGTGCTGCAGCCTTAGATTTTACTGAAAGGGATTCTGTTAGTGAAAATTATAATTTAATTAATGTGGTTTAGTGTTTTTTTGTTTTTTTTACTCTTTTACAGCAGTTTAAGGATCGTTTTTGTATTTTGTTTACTCAAACTTTACACCTTAGCAGCTTGCCTCTGTACTCCACACTAGTTTATAGTCTCACTTTCTGAACTCTCTGTAGCTCTGCTGTTTTATTACTTAAAAATGCAGTGGTTCCTCTCCCCTCCCCCCTTGTGTGTGTGTCTCTCTCTCTCTCTCTCTCTCTCTCTATCTATCTATCCATCTCTCTCCTTATGTGTCGTTCTCCCCCATGGTCTCTTTCTCTCTCTGTCTCTCTTCCTCCCCCTCTGACTCTCTCATCCCTTATGTGTCTCTCTAACCCTCTGTGTGTGATTGTGTCTCTCTCTCTTTCTCTAACCCTCTGTGTGTGATTGTGTCTCTCTCTCTTTCTCTAACCATCTGTGTGTGATTGTGTCTCTCTCTCTTTCTCTCTCTCTAACCCTCTGTGTGTGATTGTGTGTCTCTCTCTCTCTTTCTCTCTCTCTCTAACCCTCTGTGTGTGATTGTCTCTCTCTCTCTCTTTCTCTAACCCTCTGTGTGTGATTGTGTCTCTCTCTCTTTCTCGCTCTCTCTCTCTAACCCTCTGTGTCTGATTGTGTCTCTCTCTCTTTCTCTCTCTCTAACCCTATGTGTGTGATTGTGTCTCTCTCTCTCTTTCTCTCTCTCTCTCTAACCCTCTGTGTGTGATTGTGTTTCTCTCTCTCTCTCTCCCTCTCTCTCTCTCTCTCTCTGTCTCTCTCTCTCTCTAACCCTCTGTGTATGACTGTGTCTCTCTCTCTCTCTTTCTCTCTCTTTAACCCTCTGTGTGTGATTATGTCTCTCTCTCTCTCTTTCTCTAACCCTCTGTGTGTGATTGTGTCTCTCTCTCTTTCTCTAACTTTCTGTGTGTGATTGTGTCTCTCTCTTTCTCTCTCTAACCCTCTGTGTGTGATTGTGTGTCTCTCTCTCTTTCTCTCTCTCTCTCTCTCTAACCCTCTGTGTGTGATTGTGTGTCTCTCTCTCTCTCTCTAACCCTCTGTGTGTGATTCTGTCTCTCTCTCTTTCTCTCTCTCTCTAACCCACTGTGTGTGATTGTGTTTCTCTCTCTTTCTCTCTCTCTCTAACCCTATGTTTGTGATTGTGTCTCTCTCTTTCTCTCTCTCTCTAACCCTCTGTGTGTAATTGTTTCTCTCTCTCTCTCTCTCTCTCGAACCCTCTGTGTATGATTGTGTCTCTCTCTCTTTCTCTCTCTCTCTAACCCTCTGTGTGTGATTGTGTCTCTCTCTCTTTATCTCTCTCTCTAACCATCTGTGTGGGATTGTGTCTCTCTCTTTCTCTCTCTCTCTAACCCTCTGTGTGTGATTGTCTCTCTCTCTTTCTCTCTCTAACCCTCGGTGTGTGATTGTGTCTCTCTCTCTTTCTCTCTCTCTCTAACCCTCTGTGTATGATTGTGTCTCTCTCTCTCTTTCTCTCTCTTTAACTCTCTGTGTGTGATTATGTCTCTCTCTCTCTTTCTCTCTCTCTCTCTCTAACCCTCTGTGTGTGATTGTGTCTCTCTCTCTTTCTCTCTCACCCTCTGTGTATGATTGTGTCTCTCTCTCTCTCGCTCTCTTTCTCTCACTAACCCTCTGTGTGTGATTGTGTCTCTCTTTCTCTCTCTCTAACCCTTTGTGTGTGGTTGTGTCTCTCTTTCTCTAACCCTCTGTATGTGATTGTGTCTCTCTCTCTCTCTTTCTAACCCTGTGTGTGATTGTGTCTCTCTCTCTCTTTCTCTCTCTCTAACCCTCTGTGTATGATTGTGTCTCTCTCTCTTTCTCTCTCTCTAACCCTCTGTGTGTGATTGTGTCTCTCTCTCTCTCTTTCTCTCTCTCTCTCTCTCTCTCTCTCTCTCTCTCTCTCTCTAACCCTCTGTGTATGATTGTGTGTCTCTCTCTCTTTCTCTCTCTTTCTCTAACCCTCTGTATGTGATTGTGTCTATTTCTCTCTTTCTCTCTCTCTAACCCTCTGTGTGTGATTGTGTCTCTCTCCCTTTCTCTCTCTCTAACCCTCTGTGTGTGATTGTGTCTATCTCTCTCTCTTTCTCTCTCTCTCTAACCCTCTGTGTGTGATTGTGTCTCTTTCTCTCACTCTAACCCTCTGTGTATGATTGTCTCTCTCTCTCTCTCTCTCTCTCTCTCTCTCTCTCTTTCTATCTCTCTCTAACCCTGTGTGTGTGATTGTGTCTCTCTTTCTCTCTCTCTAACCCTCTGTGTGTGATTGTGTCTCTCTTTCTCTCTCTCTCTAACCCTCTGTGTGTGATTGTGTCTCTCTCTCTTTCTCTCTCTCTAACCCTCTGTGTGTGATTGTGTGTCTCTCTCTAACCCTCTGTGTGTGATTCTGTCTCTCTCTCTCTTTCTCTCTCTCTCTAACCCACTGTGTGTGATTGTGTTTCTCTCTCTTTCTCTCTCTCTCTAACCCTATGTTTGTGATTGTGTCTCTCTCTTTCTCTCTCTCTCTAACCCTCTGTGTGTGATTCTCTCTCTCTCTCTCTCTCGAACCCTCTGTGTATGATTGTGTCTCTCTCTCTTTCTCTCTCTCTCTAACCCTCTGTGTGTGATTGTGTCTCTCTCTCTTTATCTCTCTCTCTAACCCTCTGTGTGGGATTGTGTCTCTCTCTTTCTCTCTCTCTCTAACCCTCTGTGTGTGATTGTCTCTCTCTCTTTCTCTCTCTCTCTCTCTAACCCTCTGTGTGTGATTGTGTCTCTCTCTCTTTCTCTCTCTTTAACTCTCTGTGTGTGATTATGTCTCTCTCTCTCTTTCTCTCTCTCTCTCTAACCCTCTGTGTGTGATTGTGTCTCTCTCTCTTTCTCTCTCACCCTCTGTGTATGATTGTGTCTCTCTCTCTCTCTCTCTCTTTCTCTCACTAACCCTCTGTGTGTGATTGTGTCTCTCTTTCTCTCTCTCTAACCCTTTGTGTGTGATTGTGTCTCTCTTTCTCTAACCCTCTGTATGTGATTGTGTCTCTCTCTCTCTTTCTAACCCTGTGTGTGATTGTGTCTCTCTCTCTCTTTCTCTCTCTCTAACCCTCTGTGTATGATTGTGTCTCTCTCTCTTTCTCTCTCTCTAACCCTCTGTGTGTGATTGTGTCTCTCTCTCTCTCTCTCTCTTTCTCTATCTCTCTCTCTAACCCTCTGTGTGTGATTGTGTCTCTTTTTCTCTCTCTCTAACCCTCTGTGTATGATTGTGTCTCTCTCTCTCTTTCTCTCTCTTTCTCTAACCCTCTGTATGTGATTGTGTCTATTTCTCTCTTTCTCTCTCTCTAACCCTCTGTGTGTGATTGTGTCTCTCTCTTTTTCTCTCTCTCTAACCCTCTGTGTGTGATTGTGTCTCTCTCTCTCTTTCTCTCTCTCTCTAACCCTCTGTGTGTGATTGTGTCTCTTTCTCTCACTCTAACCCTCTGTGTATGATTGTGTCTCTCTCTCTCTCTCTCTCTCTCTCTATCTCTCTCTAACCCTCTATGTGTGATTGTGTCTCTCTTTCTCTCTCTCTAACCCTCTGTGTGTGATTGTGTCTCTCTTTCTCTCTCTCTAACCCTCTGTGTGTGATTGTGTCTCTCTCTCTTTCTCTCTCTCTAACCCTCTGTGTGTGATTGTGTCTCTCTCTCTTTCTCTCTAACCCTCTGTGTCTCTCTCCCCCGTCTCTCTCTCCCTCTCCCCTGAGTGCTTTTCTGTGTTTCTGTCTACCTTTTATTTATTTAATTAATGAATTGGTAGTGCCATCCGATGGTGTGGCTTTATTTAAAGGGGTGGGGTCAAGCTCCCCACCATCTTTAAATTTCACCAGCCGCCACTGGATCAAGACATTTTTATATTTACTGAATAATGAAAGAATCTATAAGCATAATTTGCAGCATTAAAGTAAAAAGTATGTTTTAAACATATTTTAATGGGCATGGATTTCTAGATCTCATAATCAGAGCAAGCATTTTGTTATCTGGCAAGAGTTTCTGTTACAATTCTTTAGACTAAAATCAGATGTTTACTAAGTTGACCAGATTTCGAAGACACCATTTAAAGGGACATGAAACCCATATGTTTTCTTTCATGATTTATAAAGAGCATGCAATTTTAAATAACTTTTCAATTTACATCTAATATCTAATTTTCTTCATTCTTGTGATATCCTTTGTTGAAAATCATATCTAAATATGCTCAGTAGCTGCCGATTGGTGGCTGCCCATAGATACCTCATGTGATTGGCTCACCCATGTGCATTGCTATTTCTTCAACAAAGGATATCTAAAGAATGAAGGCGTATCCTAGCCACTGCCTCACCAGCCTCTGACGTCACCGCACATCACTGCAGGATTGTGATTGGCACATGTGACGTATAGGACTGTGATTGGCACATGTGATGTATAGGATTGTGACTGGAACATGTGAAGTATAGGACCGTGATTGGCACATGTGACATATAGAATTGTGACTGGCACATGTGAAGTATAGGACTGTGGCTGGTACATGTGAATTATAGGATTCTGACTGGGACATGTGAATTATAGGACTGTGACTGGCACATGTGAAGTAAAGGATTGTGAATGGGACATGTGAAGTATAGGATTGTGACTGGTACATGCAGGGGCATATTTAGATTTTGTGCTGCCCTAGGCACTCAAAATTCTGCCCCCCCCCCCCCCACTCAGATTTTATTCTGTTTTTCAGCCACAATATTTTTTGGTCAGGGTATTGTGACTTTTTCTTAGGAAATGTTCACCAGGACTTGCATGTGTGTATGTGTGTGTATATATATATATATATATATATATATATATATATATATATATATATATATATATATATATATATATATATATATATATATATATATATATATATATATATATATATATATATATATATATATATACACACATATACATACACACTAATTTCTAAACAACTTCTGCCTTTCTGAGCAGCCACAGTGTAAATTAAAAAGTATTTATTACTTATCTGAGAGCCATTATTATGTAATAAATTACAGCAATTTATATGAAAGTTTTGCTTTATGTGCTTTGAGGAATACTTGAACACACTTATATACAGTCGTATGCAAAAGTTTAGGCACCCCTGACAATTTCCACGATTTTCATTTATAAATAATTGGGTGTTTGGATCAGCAATTTCATTTTGATCTATCAAATAACTGAAGGACACAGTAATATTTCAGTAGTGAAATGAGGTTTATTGGATTAACAGAAAATGTGCAATATGCATCAAAACGAAATTAGATAGGTGCATAAATTTGGGCACCCCAACAGAATTATTGCATCAATATTTAGTAGAGCCTCCTTTAGCAGAAATAACAGCCTCCTGACGCTCCCTTTAGCCTGTAATGAGTGTCTGGATTCTGGATAAAGGTATTTTGGACCATTCCTCCTTGCACAACATCTCCAGTTCAGTTAGGTTTGATGGTTGCCGAGCATGGACAGCTCGCTTCAAATCACCCCACAGATTTTCAATGATATTCAGGTCTGGGGACTGGGATGGCCATTCCAGAACATTGTACTTGTCCCTCTGCATAAATGCCAGAGTAGATTTTGAGCGGTGTTTTGGGTCGTTGTCTTGTTAAAATATCCAGCTCTGGCGTAACTTCAACTTTGTGACTGATTCCTCAACATTATTCTCAAGTATCTGCTGATATTGAGTGGAATCCATGCGACCCTCAACTTTAACAAGATTCCCAGTGCCGGCACTGGCCACACAGCCCCACAGCATGATGGAACATCCACCAAATTTTACTGTGGCTAGCAAGTGTTTGTCTTGGAACGATGTGTTCTTATGCCGCCATGCATAACGCCCCTTGTTATGACCGAATAACTCAATCTTTGTTTCATCAGTCCACAGCACCTTCTTCCAAAATGAAGCTGGCTTGTCCAAATGTGCGTTTGCATACCTCAAGCTACTGTTTGTGGCGTGTGTGCAGAAAAGGTTTCTTCCACATCACTCTCACTGAATTGTTGAACGATGCACAGTGACACCATCTGCAGCAAGATGATGTTGTAGGTCTTTGGAGGTGGTCTTTGGGCTGTTTTTGACCGTTCTCACCATCCTTTGCCTTTGCCTCTCCAATATTTTACTTCTGGCCTTAACAAGAACTATGCCTGTGGTCATCCATTTCCTCACTGTGTTCCTCACAGTGGACACTGACAGCTTAAATCACTGCTATAGCTTTTTGTAGTCTTCCCCTAAACCACAATGTTGAACAATCTTTGTTTTCAGGTCATTTGAGAGTTGTTTTAAGGCCCCCATGTTGCCACTCTTCAGAGGAGAGTCAAAGAGAACAACAACTTGCAATTGGCAACCTTAAATACTTTTTCTCATGATTGGATGCAACTTTCTATGAAGTTCAAGGCTTAATGGGCTCACCAAACCACTTGTGTGTTCCAATTAATCAGTGCTAGGTAGTTACAGGTAATCAAATCAACAAAATGACAAGGGTGCCCAAATGTATGCACCTGTCTAATTTCATTTTGATGCATATTGCACATTTTCTGCTAATCCAATAAACCTAATTTCACTACTGAAATATTACTGTGTCCTTTAGTTATTTGATAGATCAAAATGAAATTGTTGATCCAAACACCCAATTATTTATAAATGGAAATCATGGAAATTATCAGGGGTGCTTTATAAATGGAAATCATGGAAATTATCAGGGGTGCCTAAACTTTTGCATACGACTCTAGCTATTAAGATGTATTAGATGTTTGTAAGGGAGCTCCCAGCTGTAAAATAAATATTGGTAGATTTCATAACTAAAAAAAGGAAATCTAAATACATAATATTGAGAACATTGAAGTGTGTACAAGTATTCCTCAAAGCACATAAAGCAAAACTTTCATATAAATTTCTGTAATTTATTACATAAATATGGATCGCAGTCCTATCTAGTAACCAAGGTTATAGGTTAGGTGAATGGGAGATGTGAAGTATTGAATTGTGACTGGTACTTGTGAATTATAGGATTGTGACAGACACATGTGAATTATAGGATTGTGACTGGTACATGTGAATTATAGGATTGTGACTGGCACATGTGAAGTATAAGATTGTGACTGGCACATGTGAAGAATAGAACTGTGATTGGAACATGTGAAGTATAGGAACGTGACTGGCACATAGGAAGTATAGGACTATAACTGGCACATGTGAAGCATAGGACCATGACTGGTACATGTGAATTATAGAACTGTGACTGGCACATGTGAAGTATAGGACCCTGACTGGCACATGTGAAGTATAGGACCGTGACTGGCACATGTGAAGTGTAGGACTGCGACTGGCACATGTGAAGTATAGCATTGCGACTGGCACATGTGAAGTATAGGACCGTGACTGGCACATGTGAAGTATAAAACCATAACTGGTACATGTGAAGTATAGGATTGTGACTGGCACATGTGAAGTATAGAACCATGACTGGTACATGTGAAGTATAGGATTGCGTCTGGCACATGTGAAGTATAGAACCATGACTGGTACATGTGAAGTATAGGATTGTGACTGGCACATGTGAAGTATAGGATTGAGACTGGCACATGTGAAGTATAGGACCCTGACTGGCACATGTGAGGTATAGGACCATGACTGGCACATGTGAAGTATAGGACCATGACAGAAACATGTGAAGTATAGGACCGTGACTGGCACATGTGAAGTATAGGACCGTGACAGGAACATGGGAAATATAGGACAGTGACTGGCACATGTGAAGTATAGGACCGTGACTGGAACATGTGAAGTATAGGACAGTGACTGGCACATGTGAAGTATAGGACCATGACAGGAACATGTGAAGTATAATACTGTGACTGACACATGTTAAAAATAGGATAGTCACTGGCACATGTGAAGAATAGGATAGTGAATGGCAAATGTGAAGTATATGATAGTGATTGGCACATGTGAAGTATCTGATTGTGACTGACACATGTGAAGTATAGGACTGTGACTGGCACATGTGAAGTATAGGACTGTGACTGGCACATGTGAAGTATAGGACTGTGACTGGCACATGTGAAGTATAGGATAGTGACTGGCCCATGTGAAGTATAGGACCGTGACTGGCACATGTGAAGTATAGGACCGTGACTGGCACATGTGAAGTATAGGACCATGACAGGAACATGTAAAGTATAGGACTGTGACTGGCACATGTGAAGTATAGGACTGTGACTGGCACATGTGAAGTATAGGATAGTGGCTGACACATGTGAAGTATCTGATTGTGACTGGCACATGTGAAGTATAGGACCGTGACTGGCACATGTGAAGTATAGGACTGTGACTGGCACATGTGAAGTATAGGATAGTGACTGGCACATGTGAAGTGTAGGACCATGACTGGAACATGTGAAGCATAGGACTGTGACTGGCACATGTGAAATATAGGATAGTGACTGGCACTGGCACATGTGAAGTACAGGATAGTGACTGGCACATGTGAAGTGTAGGACCATGACTGGAACATGTGATGTGTAGGACTGTGACTGGCACATGTGAAGTATAGGACAGTGACTGGCACATGGGACATATAGGATTGTGACTGGCACATGTGAAGTGTAAGACCGTGACTAGCACATGTGAATTATAATATTGTGACTGGCACATGTGAAGTGTAGGACCGTGACTGGCACATGTGAGCTATAGGATTGTGACTGACACATATGAAGTGTAGGACTGTGACTGGCACATGTGAAGTGTAGGACCGTGACTGGCACATGTGAATTATAGGACTGTGACTGGCACATTTGACGTATAGGATTGTGACTGGCACATCATGTGAAGTATAGGATAGTGACTGGCACATGTGATGTATAGGATTGTGACTTGCACATATGAAGTGTAGGACTGTAACTGGCACATGTGAATTATAGGACTGTGACTGGCACATGTGAAGTATAGGATTGTGACTGGCACATGTGAAGTGTAGGACCGTGACTGGCACATGTGAATTATAGGACTGTGAATGGCACATTTGACGTGTAGGTTTGTGACTAGTACATCATGTGAAGTATAGGACAGTGACTGGCACATGTGATGTATAGGATTGTGACTGGCACATATGAAGTGTAGGACTGTGATTTGCACATGTGAATTATAGGACTGTGACTGGCACATATGAAGTATAGAATTGTGACTGGCACATGTGAAGTGTAGAATTGTTACTGGCACATGTGAAGTGTAGGACCGTCACTAGCACATGTGAAGCATAGGACTGTGACTAGCACATGTGAAGTGTAGGACTGGGACTGGCACATGTGAAGTATAGGATTGTGATTGGCACATGTGAAGTATAGGACAGTGACTGGCACATGTGAAATATAGGATGGTGACTGGCGCATGTGAAGTGTAGGAGCGTGACTGGCACATGTGAAGTATAGGATGGTGACTGGCACATGTGAAGTGTAGGAACGTGACTGGCACATGTGAAGTATAGGATGGTGACTGGCACATGTGAAGTGTAGGAACGTGACTGGCACATGTGAAGTGTAGGATAGTGACTGGCACATGTGAAGTGAAGTATAGGACTGTGAGTGGCACATGTGAAGTGTAGGAACATGACTGGCACATGTAAAGTATAGGACCGTGAGTGGTACATGTGAAGTGTAGGACCCTGACTGGCACATGTGAAGTATAGGACCGTGACTGGCACATGTGAAGTATAGGACCATTTCTCACTGAATAAATATAGAAAAAAGTGCTTTGAGTAAACAGTGGATTGGGATCCACCCTATAATGCAGATAGAAACATAAAGGGAGACACCAGGGTGCAGACAAGTAGAACACTTTTTCATCTCACATTTTAATAATAAATCTACATGTATAGCTTAGAATATCTCAGACTTTAACAATCAGTGATGTATAGGGTTTTGAGTGTAATTTGAGCAATGTCTGTTTACAATGAGATAATTGGCACCGGATATAAAAACAAATAGGAACAAAGCAGAGATTAGGATTTGCAGATGTGATACCTTCACAAGTACGTAAACTTCTTATTATCTAACATATGGAGTATAGTACCATGACTGGCACATGCAATGTATAGGACCGTGACTGGCACATGCGAAGTATAGTATAGTGACTGGCATATGTGAAGTGTAGGACCTGACTAGAACATGTGAAGTATAGGACTGTGAGTGGCACATGTGAAGTATAGGACTGTGACTGGCACATGTGAAGTGTAGGGACGTGACTGACACATGTGAAGTGTAGGACCATGACTGGCACATGTGAAGTATAGGACCATTTCTCACTGAACCAATATAGGAAAAAGTGCTATGAGTAAACAGTAGATTGTGATCCACCGTATAATGAAGAAAGAAACATAAAGGGAGACACCAGGGTGCAGACAAGTAGAACACTTTTTTATCTGACATTTTAATAATAAATCTACATGTATAGCTTAGAATATCTCAGACTTTAACAATCAGTGATGTATAGGGGTTCGAGTGTAATTTGAGCAATGTCTGTTTACAATGAGATAATTGGCACCGGATATAAAAACAAATAGGAACAAAGCAGAGATTAGGATTTGCAGATGTGATACCTTCACAAGAACGTAAACTTCTTATTATCTAACATGTGGAGTATAGTACCGTGACTGGCACATGTAAAGTATAGGACCGGGACTGGCACATGTGAAGTATAGGACCATGACTGGCACTTGTGAAGTATAGGAGCATGACTGGCACTTGTGAAGTATAGGACCGTGACTGGCACTTGTGAAGTATAGGACCGTGACTGGCACTTGTGAAGTATAGGAGCATGACTGGCACTTGTGAAGTATAGGACCGTGACTGGCACTTGTGAAGTATAGGACCATGACTGGCACTTGTGAAGTATAGGACCGTGACTGGCACTTGTGAAGTATAGGACCGTGACTGGCACTTGTGAAGTATAGGACCGTGACTGGCACTTGTGAAGTATAGGACCATGACTGGCACTTGTGAAGTATAGGACCGTGACTGGCACTTGTGAAGTATAGGACCATGACTGGCACTTGTGAAGTATAGGAGCATGACTGGCACTTGTGAAGTATAGGACCGTGACTGGCACTTGTGAAGTATAGGACCGTGACTGGCACTTGTGAAGTATAGGACCGTGACTGGCACTTGTGAAGTATAGGACCGTGACTGGCACTTGTGAAGTATAGGACCGTGACTGGCACTTGTGAAGTATAGGACCGTGACTGGCACATGTGAAGTATAGGACCGTGACTGGCACATGTGAAGTATAGGACCGTGACTGGCACATGTGAAGTATAGGACTGTGACTGGCACATGTGAAGTATAGGACTGTGACTGGCACATGTGAAGTATAAACACAAGAAGATGAAGCAGCACTTGGTCAAAATATTAATTAGAATAATAATTAGCACAACAATGCAGGGCAAGCTTGTCTTTACAGTTCAACGGTTCCCATTGTGTGTATAGGTAGATACAGAAAGACACTAAAACAGCAGAATGTGTTCAAAGCGCTCCTTAAAGCTCCTTGTGACTCCCGATGCAGCTGATCTCTTTACCGGTGTGTTCCTCCTCACACAGGTCAGTAGGGTAGAAGCAGACTGAAAGAAAATAGAAGACTGCGCAAAACAGACCGGATTCAAGGTAGTATTTTATTCAAGCAGGCAACACGCCATAAAAACAGATTCTACTTACAAGATGTAAGTTAATAGCAAGCATTTCACAAATTATGTTGTGAACAATTAAAGTCCCTCTCTGGAGTTACAAAGTTTCACTGCCAACAGGAAGGGTTTCCTCTCCCACATAGGTAGAATCTCCTCCGGTGTGTCAGATGGGACCAGGTAAGCTCAACGCGTTTCCCCCGGTGTACGCCCGGGCTTTTTCAAGAGCAGGTGAAAAAACTACACAGCCTGTTGCTATTTCTACAACTAGACTGATCCTTATTGGTTAATCAAGGTACCAATCGGCTAGATTATGAGTTTTGCGGTAAGAGCGGTGCGGTATTAACTTGCAAGTTATTGTCACCGCTCACTTCCCTACAGTGCTGGTATTAGAGGTTTTCATAAACCCGGCATTAACAGGCAAGAAGTGAGCGTAGAGCAAAATTGAGCTTCATACCGCACTCCAATACCAGCGTTGCTGAAAGCTGCGGTGAGCTGGTTTTATGTGCTCGTGCACGATTTCCCCATAGACATCAATGGGGAGAGCTGGCTGAAAAAAAGTCTAATACCTGCAATAAAGCAGCGTAAAGCTCAGTAACGCAGCCCCATTGATTCCTATGGGGAAACAAAATTTATGTTTACACCTAACACCCTAACATGAACTCTGAGTCTAAACACCCCTAATCTTACACTTATTAACCCCTAATCCGCCGCTCCGGACATCGCCGACACTATAATAAACATATGAACCCCTAAACCGCCGCACTCCCGCATCACAAACACTAGTTAAATATTATTAACCCCTAATCTGCCGCCCCTAACATCGCCACCACCTACCTACATTTATTAACCCCTAATCTGCCACCCCCACTGTCGCCGCCACTATACTAAATTTATTACCCCCTAAACCTAAGTCTAACCCTAACCCTAACACCCCCTAACTTAAATATAATTAAAATAAATCTAAATAAAACCTATTATCATTACCTAAATTATTCCTATTTAAAACTAAATACTTACCTATAAAATAAACCCTAAGCTAGCTACAATATAACTAATAGTTACATTGTAGCTATCTTAGGTTTTATTTTTATTTCACAGGCAAGTTTGTAACATACATAGTAACATAGTAGATAAGGTTGAAAAAAGACTGAAGTCCATCGAGTTCAACCTATACAAATCTAAAATACTTACAAAAAGCTCCAGTTAAGCTTAAATAACCCCATTAAAATGTGACCCATTTAATACTAGCAATCATATCCATGAATTTTGTTTATATACAGAAATTTATCCAGACTATTTTTAAATGTATCTATGGTATTGGCATTCACTACCTCCTTTGGTAATGAGTTCCACAATTTTATTGCTCTTACAGTGAAAAAACGTTTCCGTTGCAGGAGATTAAATCTCCTTTCCTCCAACCTTAAATTATGACCTCTTGTCAGAACCAATTTTCTTGGAATAAAAAGAGCTTCTGCCATCTCTGTATATGGGCCTTGAATATATTTATATAAAGTAATCATGTCACCTCTCAAGCGCCTTTTTTCTAAAGAGAACAGACCCAGTTTGGCTAGCCTCTCCTCATAGGTTAATTTCTCCAATCCCCTTATTAGCTTTGTGGCCCTTCTCTGAACTTTTTCTAGTTCTGCAATATCTTTTTTAGCAATCGGTCCCCAGAACTGCACTCCAAACTCAAGGCGAGGTCTTACCAGGGCTTTATATAATGACAGAATTATGCTTTCCTCCCTTGAATCAATGCCTCTTTTAATACATGCTAGTATCTTATTAGCCTTTGAAGCCGCTGCCCTGCATTGTGCACTCATCTTTAGCTTGTTATCTATTACTACTCCCAAATCCCTTTCCTCCTGTGTTTGGCTAAGTCTTGTCCCATTTAAAAAATACATAGCCTGCTTATTTTTACTTCCAAAATGTAGAACCTTACATTTTTCCGTATTAAATCTCATTTTCCATTCACTTGCCCATAGTTCTAATTTTAGCAAATCCCTTTGCAAAGAGAGTTCATCCTGCTCTGACCTAATGACCTTACTTAACTTAGTATCATCTGCAAAAATAGAGATGTCGCTATTTAATCCTTGCTCCAAGTCATTTATAAAAATATTAAAAAGAACAGGGCCCAGTACTGATCCCTGGGGGACGCCACTGATTACCTTTGTCCAATCTGAGTATGATCCATTTACTGCTACTCGTTGCTCCCTATCTTTTATCCAGTTATTTATCCATGAGCTAACATTTTCAGCTATTCCCAGTCCCTTAATTTTGTGCATTAATCTCTCATGTGGCACTGTATCAAATGCCTTTGCAAAATCTAAGTATATCACATCAACTGATTCCCCTTTATCTATATTTTTACTTACTTCCTCGTAGAATCTAATTAGATTAGTTTGACATGATCTATTTCTCCTAAAGCCATGCTGATTAGAACTCATAATCTTGTTTACACGAATATGCTCATCAATATAATCCCTTATAATCCCTTCAAATATCTTCCCCACTATTGATGTCAGACTAACTGGTCTATAGCTTCCTGGATCATCCCTGCTTCCCTTTTTGAAGAGTGGCACCACATCAGCTTTACGCCAATCCTGGGGTACCATGCCTGAGGATAATGAGTCTTGAAAAATTAAGAGTAAAGGTTTGTCTATAACAGTGCTAAGTTCACTTAACACCCTTGGGTGTATTCCATCTGGGCCTGGAGTTTTATTTACCTTAATATTTTTTAGTTTTTTCCTGATATCCTCTAAACAAAACCCAGTTAGTGGTATTTATTTTAACTAGGTAGAATAGTTACTAAATAGTTCTTAACTATTTACTAACTACCTAGCTAAAATAAATACCAATTTATCTGTAAAATAAAACCTAACCTGAGTTACACTAACACCTAACCTTACACTACAATTAAATAAATTAAATTAATTAAATACAATTACCTAAATTACAAAAACAAACAAACACTAAATTACATACAGATATTTAAACTAATTACACCTAATCTAATAGCCCTATCAAAATAAAAAAAGCCCCCCCAAAATAAAAAAACCCTAGTCTAAACTAAACTACCATTAGCCCTTAAAAGGGCCTTTTGCAGGATATTGCTCCAAAGAAATCAGCTCTTTTACCTGTAAAAAAAAATACAAACAACCCCCCAACAGTGAAACCCACCACCCACACAACCAACCCCCCAAATAAAATCCTAACTAAAAAAACCTAAGCTCCCATTGCCCTGAAAAGGGCATTTGGATGGGCATTGCCCTTAAAATGGCATTTAGATCTTTTTCAGCCCAAAAGCCCTAATCTAAAAATAAAACCCACCCAACTAACCCCCGAAGATCCACTTACAGTTTTGAAGACCGGACATCTATCCTCAACGAAGCCAGGAGAAGTCTTAATCCAAATGGCAAGAAGTCCTCAACGAATCTGGGAGAAGTCTTCATCCAAGCCGGCAGAAGTGGTCCTCCAGACGGGCAGAAGTCTTTATCCAGACGTCATCTTATATCTTCATCCATCCGGCGCGGAGTGGCTCCATCTTCAAGACATCCGGCGAGGAGCATCCTCTTCAATCGAAGTCTTCTTCCAGAATGAATTCTCCTTTAAGTGAAGTCATCCAAGATGGCGTCCCTTGAATTCCGATTGGCTGAAAAAAAAGGTGAGAAAATCCTATTGGCTGATGCAATAAGCCAATAGGATTGAGCTTCAATCCTATTGGCTGATCCAATCAGCCAATATGATTGAGCTTGCATTCTATTGGCTGTTCCAATCAGCCAATAGAATGCAAGCTCAATCTGATTGGCTGATTGGATCAGCCAATAGGATTGAAGCTCAATCCTATTGGCTGATTGCATCAGTCAATAGGATTTTTTCACCTTTAATTCCGATTGGCTGATAGAATTCTATCAGCCAATCGGAATTCAAGGGACGCCATCTTGGATGACGTCACTTAAAGGAACCTTCATTTGGGAAGAAGACTCCGATTGAAGAGGATGCTACGCGCCGGATGTCTTAAAGATGGACCCGCTCCGCGCCGGATGGATGAAGATAGAAGATGCCATCTGGATAAAGACTTCTGCCTGTCTGGAGGACCACTTCTGCCAGCTTGGATGAAGACTTCTCCCGGCTTCGTTGAGGACTTCTTGCCACTTCGCTGAGGACTTCTCCCGGCTTTGTTGAGGATGGCTGTCGGGTCTTCAAAACTGTAAGTGGATCTTCGGGGGTTAGTGTTAGATTTTTTTAAGGGTTTATTGGGTGGGTTTTAGTTTTAGATTAGGGTTTGGGCAATTGAAAAATAGCTAAATGCCATTTTAAGGGCAATGCCCATCCAAATGCCCTTTTCAGGGCAATGGCGAGCTTAGGTTTTTTTAAGTTAGGATTTTATTTGGGGGGTTGGTTGTGTGGGTGGTGGGTTTTACTGTTGGGGGGGTGTTTGTATTTTTTTTATAGGTAAAAGAGCTGATTTCTTTGGGGCAATGCCCCGCAAAAGGCCCTTTTAGGAGCTATTGGTAGTTTAGTTTAGGCTAGGTTTTTTTTTTTTATTTTGGGGGCGCTTTTTTTTATTTTGATAGGGCTATTAGATTAGGTGTAATTAGTTTAAATATCTGACAATTTCTTTTTTTATTTTGTGTAATTTAGTTTTTTTTTTGTAATTTAGGTAATTGTATTTAATTTAGGTAATTTATTTAATTGTAGTGTAAGGTTAGGTGTTAGTGTAACTCAGGTTAGGTTTTATTTTACAGGTAAATTTGTATTTATTTTAGCTAGGTAGTTAGTAAATAGTTAATAACTATTTAGTAACTATTCTACCTAGTTAAAATATACACAAACTTGCCTGTAAAATAAAAATAAAACCTAAACTAACTACAATGTAACTATTAGTTATATTGTAGCTATCTTAGGGTTTATTTTACAGGTAAGTATTTAGTTTTAAATAGGAATAATTTAGGTAATTATAGTAGGTTTTATTTAGATTTATTTTAATTGCAGGGAGTGCAGAATTATTAGGCAAATGAGTATTTTGACCACATCATCCTCTTTATGCATGTTGTCTTACTCCAAGCTGTATAGGCTCGAAAGCCTACTACCAATTAAGCATATTAGGTGATGTGCATCTCTGTAATGAGAAGGGGTGTGGTCTAATGACATCAACACCCTATATCAGGTGTGCATAATTATTAGGCAACTTCCTTTCCTTTGGCAAAATGGGTCAAAAGAAGGACTTGACAGACTCAGAAAAGTCAAAAATAGTGAGATATCTTGCAGAGGGATGCAGCACTCTTAAAATTGCAAAGCTTCTGAAGCGTGATCATCGATCAATCAAGCGTTTCATTCAAAATAGTCAACAGGGTCGCAAGAAGCGTGTGGAAAAACCAAGGCGCAAAATAACTGCCCATGAACTGAGAAAAGTCAAGCGTGCAGCTGCCAAGATGACACTTGCCACCAGTTTGGCCATATTTCAGAGCTGCAACATCACTGGAGTGCCCAAAAGCACAAGGTGTGCAATACTCAGAGACATGGCCAAGGTAAGAAAGGCTGAAAGACGACCACCACTGAACAAGACACACAAGCTGAAACGTCAAGACTGGGCGAAGAAATATCTCAAGACTGATTTTTCTAAGGTTTTATGGACTGATGAAATGAGAGTGAGTCTTGATGGGCCAGATGGATGGGCCCGTGGCTGGATTGGTAAAGGGCAGAGAGCTCCAGTCCGACTCAGACGCCAGCAAGGTGGAGGTGGAGTACTGGTTTGGGCTGGTATCATCAAAAATGAGCTTGTGGGGCCTTTTCGGGTTGAGGATGGAGTCAAGCTCAACTCCCAGTCCTACTGCCAGTTTCTGGAAGACACCTTCTTCAAGCAGTGGTACAGGAAGAAGTCTGCATCCTTCAAGAAAAACATGATTTTCATGCAGGACAATGCTCCATCACACGCGTCCAAGTACTCCACAGCGTGGCTGGCAAGAAAGGGTATAAAAGAAGAAAATCTAATGACATGGCCTCCTTGTTCACCTGATCTGAACCCCATTGAGAACCTGTGGTCCATCATCAAATGTGAGATTTACAAGGAGGGAAAACAGTACACCTCTCTGAACAGTGTCTGGGAGGCTGTGGTTGCTGCTGCACGCAATGTTGATGGTGAACAGATCAAAACACTGACAGAATCCATGGATGGCAGGCTTTTGAGTGTCCTTGCAAAGAAAGGTGGCTATATTGGTCACTGATTTGTTTTTGCTTTGCTTTTGAATGTCAGAAATGTATATTTGTGAATGTTGAGATGTTATATTGGTTTCACTGGTAAAAATAAATAATTGAAATGGGTATATATTTGTTTTTTGTTAAGTTGCCTAATAATTATGCACAGTAATAGTCACCTGCACACACAGATATCCCCCTAAAATAGCTATAACTAAAAACAAACTAAAAACTACTTCCAAAACTATTCAGCTTTGATATTAATGAGTTTTTTGGGTTCATTGAGAACATGGTTGTTGTTCAATAATAAAATTAATCCTCAAAAATACAACTTGCCTAATAATTCTGCACTCCCTGTATATTTAAGGGGGTGTTAGGGTTAGACTTAGGTTTATGGGTTAATAAATTTAGTATAGTGGCGGCGACGTTGGGGACGGCAGATTAGGGGTTAATAAATGTAGGTAGGTGGCGGCAATGTTAGGGGCGGTAGATTAGGGGTTAATAATATTTAACTAGTGTTTGCGAAGTGGGAGTGTGGCGGTTTAGGGGTTAATATGTTTATTATAGTGGCGGCGATGTCGGGAGCGGCAGATTAGGGGTTTATAATTTTCTTTTAGTGTTTGCGATGTGGGTGGGCCTTGGTTTAGGGGTTAATAGGTAGTTTATGGGTGTTAGTGTACTTTTTAACACTTTAGTTATGAGTTTTATGCTACAGCGGGATAGGCTGTACCGCTCACTTTTTGGCCTCCCAGAAAAAGCTAGTAATATCGGCGCTATGGAAGTCCCATTGAAAAAAGACTTTACGCAAATTGCGTAAGTTAATTTGCGTTTAGGCCAAAAAAGTGTGCGGTGCCCCTAAACCTGCAAGACTCGTAATACCAGCGGTAGTGAAAAAGCAGCGTTATGAGCCTTAACGCTGCTGTTTCACTCATACTGCAAAACTCGTAATCTAGCCGAAAGATATTAAAGATAACTGTACACACCCCCATGATCACGGAGAGTAGCTGACAGATCTTAAAGTACTAGGTGGTTAACCCCTTAATGACCAAGGACGTACGCCACACGTCCTCAAAAAAAATGCAGTTAATGACCGAGGACGTGTGGCGTACGTCCTTGGTCTGGAAAGCAGCTGGAAGCGATCCTGCTCGCTTCCAGCTGCTTTCCGGTTATTGCAGTGATGCCTCGATATCGAGGCATCCTGCAATAACCTCCCTTGGCCATCCGATGCAGAGAGAGCCACTCTGTGGCCCTCTCTGCACTGGATATCGGTGGCCGGTATCGTTGGTGGGTGGGAGCAAGTCTGGGAGGCGGGTGGGCGGCCATCGATGTGCCGGGTGGAGTGGAGGGGGGCGGGATCGGGTACGGGACATACGGGGGCGCGCACGGGAGCGCGCGCGTGCACGGGGGGCGGCGGGCGGGCGCGTGCACGGGGTGGGAGCGGGAGGGAACCGCTACACTGCAGAAAAAAAAGGTTAAGAAAAGTTAAAAAAAAAACAAATAAAAAAATAATAATAATAATCTAAGGGTTCCTGAAGGGGTGGGGGGTTGGTCTTGGGGGGGGGGAAGCTACACTACAGAAAAGGGCAAAAAAACCCCCCAAAAATCATACTTTTTTTTACTAAACTGGGTACTGGCAGACAGCTGCCAGTACCCAAGATGGCGCCCATTAAGGCAGAGGGGGAGGGTTAGAAAGCTGCTTGGTGGAGGATCAGTGAGGTTAGGGGCTAAGGGGGGATCCTACACAGCAGCATATGTAAATATGCCACACAAAAAAAGCCCAAATATAGCTTTTATTTTAGTACTGGCAGAGTTTCTGCCAGTACTTAAGATGGCGGGGATAATTGTGGGGTGGGGGAGGGAAGAGAGCTGCTTGGGAGGGATCAGGGGGTCTGATGTTTTAGGTGGGAGGCTGAGCTCTACACTAAAGCTAAAATTAACCCTGCAAGCTCCCTACAAGCTACATAATTAACCCCATCACTGCTAGCCATAATACAAGTGTGATGCGCAGCGGCATTTGGCGGCCTTCTTATTACCACAAAGCAAAGCCAAAGCCATATATGTCTGCTATTTCTGAATAAAGGGGATCCCAGAGAAGCATTTACAACCATTTGTGTCATAATTGCACAAGCTGTTTGTAAATGATTTCAGTGAGAAACCTAAAATTGTGAAAAATTTAACGTTTTTTTCAATTTGATCGCATTTGGCGGTGAAATATACCAAAATTGGCCTAGATCAATACTTTGGGTTGTCTACTACACTACACTAAAGCTAAAATTACCCCTAAAAGCTCCCTACATGCTCTCTAATTAACCCCTTCACTGCTGGGCATAATACACGTGTAGTGCGCAGTGGCATTTAGCAGCCTTCTAATTACCAAAAAGCAATGCCAAAGCCATATATGTCTGCTATTTCTGAACAAAGGGGATCCCAGAGAATAATTTACAATAATTTAAGCCATAATTGCACAAGCTGTTTGTAAATAATTTCAGTGAGAAACCAAAAGATTGTGAAAAAATTAGTGAAAAAGTGAACAATTTTTTGTATTTAATCGCATTTAGCGGTGAAATAGTGGCATGAAATATATCAAAATGGGCCTAGATCAATACTTTGGGATGTCTACTAAAAAAAAAATATATACATGTCAATGGATATTCAGAGATTCCTGAAAGATATTAGTGTTCTAATGTAACTAGCGCTAATTTTGAAAAATAATGGTTTGGAAATAGCAAAGTGCTATTTGTATTTATGGCCCTGTAACTTACAAAAAAAGCAAAGAAGATGTAAACATTGGGTATTTCTAAACTCAGGACAAAATTTAGAAACTATTTAGCACGGGTGTTTTTTGGTGGTTGTAGATGTGTAACAGATTTTGGGGGTCAAAGTTAGAAAAAGTGTTTTTTTTTCCTCATATTTTAAAATTTTTTTATAGTAAATTATAAGATATGATGAAAATAATGGTATTTTTAGAAAGTCCATTTAATGGCGAGAAAAACGGTATATAATATGTGTGGGTACAGTAAATGAGTAAGAGGAAAATTACAGCTAAACACAAACACCGCAGAAATGTAAAAATAGCCTTGGTCCCAAACGGACAAAAAATGGAAAAGTGCTGTGGTCATTAAGGGGTTAAACAGTGCCTTATTCAATCTGATACACTTGCAAACTAACAGCAAAAGGAAGGTGCCTTATATTAATATATGAGTAACTATACATAAATGAACATAAAACGAAGATAATATTAAAAACATACAGTATATATGCTTATAAGAATTCATTGCATAAAATCGATTATGTAATAAAAGACATATACATATAAACACATAGTAAAAAACAAACAAAAAAACTTTAGAATTATACAAATATTTGATAATACAATTTAAGATTTAAAAAGACATACACTGAATAAATGTATGTGATAAAACATACTATAAAACGATCTCTTTACCACAGTATGAAAAGAAAAAAATATATAATAATCTTTCCCATTCATTGATAGAAATGGTTCTTACATCAGTGGAAAAGACAATAACACATCCTAGCAAATTCTAAACAATACAGAGACCTAAATTGTATATGTGTGCATACAAATATAATAATATAATATATATAAAAGATAATAATATATATAAAAGATATAAAAGGGATACAGCCATTAGTCAACAAATATTAAAAATTACAAAACAGTATATCTGAATGATAAGTAAACCTACTGAACTAAAGGAACGCCTGTACATCTAAATCAATATTAAGACCATAAGGAGCCAGACTCTTTAATGTGAAGATCCATTCAGTTTCTTTTTGTCTAAGGAGTCTTAGCCTATTTTTCTTTTCAGGGGGTATCCAATCTATTATTTGCACCTCTAGACCTCTAGGGTCACAACCATGTACTAATCGAAAATGATTCGATACACTATGCTTTTTAAAACCATTTTTTAAATTATAGAGGTGTATTCTTATAAGCATATATATGTTTTTAATATTATCTTCGTTTTTATGTTCATTCATGTATATTTACTCATCCTTCCTTTTGCTGTTAGTTTGCAAGTGTATCAGATTGAATAAGGCACTGTTTAACCACCTAGTACATAAAGATCTGTCAGCTACTCTCCGTGATCATGGGGTTTTGTACAGTTATCCGTAATATCATTGGTAGCTTGATCATTAATCAATTAGGATCAGTCTAGTTGTAGAAATAGCAACAGGCTGTGTAGTTTCTTCACCTGCTCTTGAAAAAGCCCGGGTGTACACCGCGGGAAATGCGTTGAGCTTACCTGGTCCCATCTGACACACCGGTGGAGATTCTACCTATGTGGGAGAGGTAACCCTTCCTGTTGGCAGTGAAACTTTGGAACTCCGGAGAGGGACTTTAATTGTTCACAACATAATTTGTGAAATGCTTGCTATTAACTTACATCTTGTAAGTAGAATCTGTTTTTATGGCGTGTTGCCTGCTTGAATAAAATACTACCTTGAATCCGCTCTGTTTTGCGCTGTCTTCTATTTTGTTTCAGTCTACATGTGAAGTATAGGATAGTGAGTGGTACATGTGAAGTGTAGGACCGTGACTGGCACATGTGAAGTGTAGGCACGTGACTGGCACATGTGAAGTATAGGACCGTGACTGGCACATGTGAAGTATAGGACCGTGACTGGCACATGTGAAATATAGGACCGTGACTGGCACATGTGAAGTGTAGGACCATTTATCACTGAATCAATATAGAAAAAAATGCTTTGAGTAAACAGTAGATTGGGATCCACCCTATAATGCAGAACGAAACATAAAGGGAGACACCAGGGTGCAGACAAGTAGAACACTTTTTCATCTCACATTTTAATAATAAATCTACATGTATAGCTTAGAATATCTCAGACTTTAACAATCAGTGATGTATAGGGTTTCAAGTGTAATTTGAGCAATGTCTGTTTACAATGAGATAATTGACACCGGATATAAAAACAAATAGGAACAAAGCAGAGATTAGGATTTGCAGATGTGATACCTTCACAAGTACGTAAACTTCTTATTATCTAACATGTGGAGTATAGTACCATGACTGGCACATGTAAAGTATAGGACCGTGACTGGCACATGTGAAGTATAGGACTGTCACTGGCACATGTGAAGTATAGGACCGTGACTGTCACATACGAAGTATAGGACTGTGACTGGCACATGTGAAGTGTAGGATAGTGACTGGCACATGTGAAGTGTAGGACCGTGACTGGAACATCTGAAGTGTAGGACTGTGAGTGGCACATGTGAAGTATAGGACTGTGACTGGCACATGTGAAGTGTAGGACCGTGACTGGCACATGTGAAGTATAGGATAGTGACTGGCACATGTAAAGTGTAGGACCGTGACTAGCACATGTGAATTATACGATTGTGACTGGCACATGTGAAGTGTAGGACCGTGACTGGCACATGTGAGTTATAGGATTGTGACTGGCACATATGAATTATAGAACTGTGACACATGTGAATTATAGGACTGTGACTGGCACATGTGAAGTATAGGATTGTGACTGGCACATATGAAGTGTAGAATTGTGACTGACACATGTGAATTATAGGACTGTGACTGGCACATGTTACATATAGGATTGTGACTGGGACATGTGAAGTATAGGACAGTGACTGGCACATGTGACGCATAGGATTGTGACTTGCACATGTGAATTATAGGACTCTGACTGGCACATGTGAAGTGTAGGATTGTTACTGGCACATGTTAAGTGTAGGACCTAAACTAGCACATTTGAAGTATAGAACTGTGACTGGCACATGTGAAGTGTAGGACCATGATTGACACATGGGAAGTATAGGACCATAACTGGCACATGTGAAGTGTAGGACTAGGACTGGCACATGTGAAGTATAGGACCATGACTGGCACATGTGAAGTATAGGATTGTGACTCGCACATGTGAAGTATAGGACAGTGACTGTCACATGTGAAGTATAGGATAGTGACTGGCACATGTGAAGTGTAGGAACGTGACTGGCACATGTGAAGTATAGGATAGTGACTGGCACATGTGAAGTGTAGGATAGTGACTGGCACATGTGAAGTATAGGACCGTGAGTGGCACATGTGAAGTGTAGGAACATGACTGGCACATGTGAAGTATAGAACCATGACTGGCACATGTGAAGTGCAGGAACGTGACTGCCACATGTAAAGTATAGGACCGTGAGTGGGGCATGTGAAGTGTAGGAACATGACTGGCACATGTGAAGTATAGGACCGTGACTGGCACATGTGAAGTGTAGGAACGTGACTGCCACATGTAAAGTATAGGACCGTGAGTGGGACATGTGAAGTGTAGGAATGTGACTGGCACATGTGAATTGTAGGATAGTGACTGGCACATGTGAAGTGTAGACACGTGACTGGCACATGTGAAGTATAGGACCGTGACTGGCACATGTAAAGTATAGGACCGTGACTGGCACATGTGAAGTATAGGACCGTGAGTGGCACATGTGAAGTGTAGGGACGTGACTAGCACATGTGAATTATACGATTGTGACAGGCACATGTGAAGTGTAGGACCGTGACTGGCACATGTGAGGTATAGGATTGTGACTGGCACATATGAAGTGTAGAACTGTGAGTGACACATGTGAATTATAGGACTGTGACTGGCACATGTGAAGTATAGGATTGTGACTGGCACATATGAAGTGTAGAACTGTGACTGACACATGCGAATTATAGGACTGTGACTGCACATGTGAATTATAGGACTGTGACTGGCACATGTGACATATAGGATTGTGACTGGCACATGTGAAGTATAGGACAGTGACTGGCACATGTGACATATAGGATTGTGACTGGCACATATGAAGTGTAGGACTGTGACTTGCACATGTTAATTATAGGACTGTGACTGGCACATGTGAAGTGTAGGATTGTTACTGGCACATGTTAAGTGTAGGACCTACACTAGCACATTTGAAGTATAGGACTGTGACTGGCACATGTGAAGTGTAGGACCATGACTGACACATGGGAAGTATAGGACCATAACTGGCACATGTGAAGTGTAGGACTGGGACTGGCACATGTGAAGTATAGGACCATGACTGGCACATGTGAAGTATAGGATTGTGACTGGCACATGTGAAGTATAGGACAGTGACTGTCACATGTGAAGTATAGGATAGTGACTGGCACATGTGAAGTGTAGGAACATGAGTGGCACATGTGAAGTATAGGATAGTGACTGGCACATGTGAAGTGTAGCATAGTGATTGGCACATGTGAAGTATAGAACCATGACTGGCACATGTGAAGCAGTGGCGTCACTAGGGTTGGTGTCACCTGGTGCGGTAAGTCATGGTGTCACCCCCCCCCCCCCAGAAAGCAGACACACACAAAAACACAGGCAAACACACATACAAACACTCAGACACACTTAAAAACATACTCAGATGCACACACAAACACTTGGAAACACACACAAAAACACACACACAAAAACACTGAGACACACAAAAACTCAGACACACACATACAAAATATGTAAACTGCACTGCATTAATTATGAAGCTCATGCCTAGAGCTGCTCCCTGGCTCAGCAGAACATCAAATGAAAGATAAACAGAGCACTCTAAAATAAATCACTGAAGAAAAGGTTTAGGCGCGCAAACTATGAAAATTCTGCTCTCTGACTCTGTTCCAAGTCTGTCAGTGCACAGCCCTGGGCCGCATGTCACTGAGTAGTGAGCACAGATAGGCAGGCAGGTTTAGGCTAGCAGCGCAACTTTGCAAGCCCCACGGCACACCCACAACATTCATAGTGAAATTGAGCAGGGGAGGAGCAAAGTACAAACAAGCAAAAGCAGCCGGGAAAACTATTTGTTGAAATTGCAGCACTGGCTCAAGGGGCAAAAAAATTGTGTGTCTACAACTTCCCCAATCCCACTAATGTTCACAAATGCCAGCCTCTAATAAAATAATCTATGCATCTCAACATTGTATTTCTTTGAATTTCAATAAAATAATAATTAAAAAAAAAATATTTTTTTTTGGTGTCACCCCCTGGAGGGTGTCACCCAGGTTTGGCCCGCACCCCCCGCACCCCCTAGTGACGCCACTGATGTGAAGTGTAGGAAGGTGACTGGCACATGTGAAGTGTAGGAACGTGACTGCCACATGTAAAGTGTAGGATAGTGATTGGCACATGTAAAGTATAGGACCGTGAGTGGGACATGTGAAGTGTAGGAACATGACTGGCACATGTGAAGTATAGGACCGTGACTGGCACATGTGAAGTGTAGGAACGTGACTGCCACATGTAAAGTATAGGACCGTGAGTGGGACATGTGAAGTGTAGGAATGTGACTGGCACATGTGAAGTGTAGGATAGTGACTGGCACATGTGAAGTGTAGGCACATGACTGGCACATGTGAAGTGTAGGCACATGACTGGCACATGTGAAGTATAGGACCGTGACTGGCACATGTGAAGTGTAGGAACGTGACTGCCACATGTAAAGTATAGGACCGTGAGTTGGACATGTGAAGTGTAGGAATGTGACTGGCACATGTGAAGTGTAGGATAGTGACTGGCACATGTGAAGTGTAGGCACGTGACTGGCACATGTGAAGTTTAGGACCTAGACTGGCACATGTGAAGTATAGGACCGTGACTGGCACATGTGAAGTGTAGGAACGTGACTGCCACATGTAAAGTATAGGACCGTGAGTGGGACATGTGAAGTATAGGACTGTGAGTGGCACATGTGAAGTATAGGATGGTGACTGGCACATGTGAAGTATAGGACCATTTCTCACTGAACCAATATAGAAAAAAGTGCTTTGAGTAAACAGTGGATTGTGATCCACCCTATAATACAGAAAGAAACATAAAGGGAGACACCAGGGTGCAGACAAGTAGAACACTTTTTTATCTGACATTTTAATAATAAATCTACATGTATAGCTTAGAATATCTCAGACTTTAACAATCAGTGATGTATAGGGTTTCAAGTGTAATTTGAGTCTGTTTACAATGAGATAATTGGCACCGGATATAAAAACAAATAGGAACAAAGCAGAGATTAGGATTTGCAGATGTGATACCTTCACAAGTACGTAAACTTCTTATTATCTAAGATTACACATAACAGTTTATGTAACAAAAAATGAAAGATTTTGCAATTACTGCAGGATGTTGTTATTATCTGTGTAACAAGGCCAAACAATAAAACAAAATGACTCTACCCATCAGCCAAGGCAAAGTTCTTATAAGATAAGGTTTACCTTTCAAGGGCACAGATGGTAAATTCATTTTCTCCTTTTCTTGAATCAATTGTTTTCTAAATCATCTGTTTATTAATAACACAATTGCCATAATTCACATTTTTGCTATACTTCATATCTATTTTGCACTTATACTTGAAGATATTTTACAAGGCATAAATGTATAATAAAAAAATATTCTAAAGCTTTTCAGAATTTTAGTATTGCACTTTTACTTGCACATAACTTTGTTCTTTTTCCATACACAGGTGAATGACGGTTGTGCCTGTCAATCAGAGATACACAGTTGCAAGTGTCATAATGGCTCTTTCCTCTACATATGTTCAATATGCTTAGTGGTTTCACAGGTATGTGCTGCTTCATGACAACCGTTGTAAAGTTTTCATATCTTTATTAAAACGTGCATATGGATGGTGCCTAAAGATGTGTGTAACAGGACACCAGGAAAATCTAATTTCTGTTCTAATCTATACATTCTTTAAATAAAGCAGATTCCCCCATGTCATTTCTATACATATATTCACTAAAGTTTCCAGTTTAGATGTAAATGGAATTAAAGGCACATTAAACACTAAATAAATGCTAGATAGAATGATACATTCAAAGAAAATATTAGTCTCAGAATAACACGTAGATGTATTTTTAAAAGTTTCATTGGTTGTTTAAATAGTGACAAAATAAGTGTTTGTGTGTTTAAAACAATAGGAGCTGCCATGTTGTAACTTAGGTTACCTTTTATATTGTAGCCAATAAGAGAGAGTTATAAATAGGTCACTAGAATGTGCAGCCAATGGCTGTGTGGAATATAACAGTATTCGGCACTTCCATTTATAACAGGAACTGTAAAACTCACAATTTCAGACTGGAATTACAGGAAAAGGAGACAAAATAAAAAATTAAAGTGTATTGCAATTTTTTTTTTTTTATATACGATTTATCATTTTATATTACCCTCTGAAAGTGTTTAATGTCCCTTTAAGAAGTCAAGATTCAAACAATTTAACAAAACTTTTTAATTTATTTGTATTTTTTTTCTTGGTATCCTGTTTAATCTGTGGTCCTTTTCATGACAGAATACATAGGAAGACCCAGGAGTGTGCACGTGTTTTGAGCACTATATGGCAGTGTATTTGTATTAATATATAACATTGCTACAACCGCTGTTGTTCAAGACTTGTGCACACTCATGACCCTCTCTAAGCACGAGAAGACAATAATGCTTTTGGCTACCTTTAAACTCAGATCTCTATGAAGAGCATGTGCACATGCACAAAAGCATCAGATCATTGTGTGGTGTGATCATGTATTACTTAAAATACAATGGGCCAGATTACGTGTGGAGTGCAAACATTTGCGCCCGAGCAATAAGGGGTTTGTACTCGTCGGGTTTATTGCTTGTATTACAAGTTGAAAGTAAACGCAATGGGGTCTATTTATGATAGTGCGGCTGGACATGATACGATGTAGCGTATCATGTCCGCCGCACATCGATAAATGCCGACAGCATGCGTTGTCGGCATTTATCATGCACCATCAGTTCTTGTAAACTACTGGTGCAATGCCGCCCCCTGCAGATTCACTGCTAGCAGGGGGTGTCAATCAACCTGATCGTATTTGATTGGGTTCATTTCTGTCCGCCGCATCAGAGCAGGCGGACAGGTTATGGAGCAGCGGTCTTTAGACCGCTGCTTCATAACTTGTGTTTCTGGCGAGCCTTCAGACTCGCCAGAAACACAGGCCTTCAAGCTCCATACAGAGCTTTATAAATAGGCCCCAATCACTTGAGCGCAATGGCCATTTACGCTAGCATGATTACCGTGACTTCAGAGCTCTGTTAACTATTTTTCGTAACAAAAAAGTTGCACAAAAAACATTAAAATTACTTTACAAAGTACAACCCCAATGCTGAAAAAGTTGGAGCAGTATGGAAAATGCAAAAAAAAAAAAAAAAAGAGTCATTTGAAAATTCAATTCACCCTGTACTATATTGAAAATACCTTATTAACACGTAATTTGATGTTTTACTTTGTGATTTTAATGTATTTTTTAAAATATAGACTTATTTCAAATCTGTTGTTGGGACAGTCAACTGTTTACCACTGTGTAACATCACCTTTTCTTTTAATAACACTTATTAAGCATTTGGGCACTGAAGACTTCAGTTGATTAAGTTTAGCAAGTGGAATTTCCCCCCATTCATCTATTATGCATGTCTTCAGCTGCGCAACTGTACGGGGCCTTCGTTGCCTTATAATGCACCACACATTCTCAATCAGGACTGCAGGCAGGCCATGCTAGCACCCGCACTCTCTGCTTACTCAACCATGCACTTGTAATCCAGGCAGAATGTGGTTTGCCGTTGTTCTGCTGGAAAATGCATGAACGTCCCTGGAAAAGATGACGTTTGGATGGCAGCATATGTTGCTTCAAAATGTATACATATCTTTCTGTATTAATGGTGTCCTCACAGATGTGCAAGTTACCCATGTCATGGGCACTGACACCCCCCCATACAATGACAGACACTGGCTTTTGGACCTGACACTGATAACAGCTTGGATGGTCCTTTTCCTCTTTGGCACAGAGAACACGACGGCTGTTTTTCCCAATAACTATTTGAAATTAAATGTTGACTCTTCAGACCACAAGACACGTTTCCACTGTGCTACTATACATCTCAGATGAGACCGAGCCCAGAGAAGTCGGCGGCGCTTATAGACAGCATTGATGTGTGGCTTCTGCTTTGCATAGTAAAGCCTTAACTTGCATCTGTGGATGCAGCTGCAAATGGTGTTGACTGACAAAGTTTAACAAAGTATTTCCCAGCCCATGTCAGGAAATCCATTACAGTGTTGTCTAAGGGATCGGAGATCACGTGCATTCAGAAGTGGTTTTCGACCTTGTCCTTTACAAAACGAGATTTGACTGGATTCCTTGAATCTTTTAATTATATTGAGCACTGTAGAAGGTGATATGCCCAAAATCCTACCAATTTGTCTTTGGGGAATATTGTTCTCAAATTGTTGGATTATTCGCGGACACATCTGTTGGCAGATTGGTGAGCCTCAAACATTCCTTGCTCTTGAAGGACTAGGCCTTTTTTGGAGGCTCCTTATATACTATGATTACGTGATTGCCTCACCTGTATCACATCACCTTCTTATTTCAACTTGTTACATCGCTATTAGTCCTAAATTGTCCCTGTCCCAACTTTTTTGGTACGTGTTGCAGTCATTAGATTTGAAATGAGTTTATATTTTCAAAAATACATTAAATTCACAAAGTTAAATATCAAATAATGTGTTAATAATGTGTTTCAATATAGTACTGCATTTTCAAATTACTCCTTATTTGTTTATTTGTATTTTCCATATTATCCCAACTTTTTCAGAATTGGAGTTGTACCCTTACACTCATAATAACACTATGTAATACAAATTATTAAAAAAACATTGCACAAAAAAGTTATAAGGGCTCAAAGATATGAGATCTCAGGTGTTAGAAAAAAAAAGGCAGGCAAAGGGCTTTAAATTGAGATACATTCATACACATGTATATGTATGTATATATATATATATATATATATATATATATATATATATATATATATATATATATATATATATATATATATATATATAGGGTCTAAGGAAGGGGAATATTCCCCGAAATGTCGCTACAATAAAACTTTTTTTGTATTTAAGACCAGAGAGTGCTGTCTACTATTTGCTGTGTGTGTGTATATATATATATATATATATATATATATATATATATATGTATATATATATATGTACATATGCATTTATGTATGTATTTATATATAAGTGTATATATGTACAGGCAGCCCTCAGTTTACGCCAGGGTTAGGTTCCAGAAGGAATGGTTGTAAATCGAAACCATTGTAAATTGAAACCCAGTTTATCATGTAAGTCAATGGGAAGTGAGGAAGATAGGTTCCAGGCCCCTCTCAAAATTGTCATAAGTAACACCTAATACATTATTTTTAAAGCTTTGAAATGAAGACTTGAAATGCTAAACAGCATTATAAACCAAATAAAATAATCAAACAACAAATTAAATGAACATAAACATTTGCTTAACAGCATTATAAACCGAATAAAATAATCACACAACACAGACTTCACTTGCATTTTTCTGCAAACAGTTATTTCTATGCATTCCAATCTGGACTGATTTATAGAGAGGAAGATCTTCTTCCTTTGAAATCTGCTCGATAGCTCAGCTCTGGTTAAATTGATTAATTTCAGCTTGCTTGGCTTTGTTGCAACACAAGCGGACAGCTCCTCCTACTGGCTATTTTAATAAATGCACTGCTTCTCAATGCTTTTCAATAGCAGTCACATGACTGGAAAAAAAGGTTGTTATTCTGAAACGGTGTAAATTGAACCGTTGTAAAACGAGGGTCATCTGTATTTACAGACATATATACTCATATAAATATATATATATATATATATATATATATATATATATACTCCTTGCAATACAAATGCACTCACAGGACTCTTTAAAGGTGAAAAAACAAAGCTTTCTTTAATGTAACGTTTTCAGCGATTTTCTCCCCTTCTTTAGCATAACAAGAGGTGTTAAACATACAAACTTATATACATATATGTGTAATAACCAAATAACAAATACCTGTGTCCACTCAGTGAAAATTGCGGCAAACTTTTGTGTGGAATGCATAGTTTGCGTTCCAATCTGTGTGAAACCGGAAGTCACCTACCTGTGATACTTGCGGTATATTTAAATCATATATCTTGTATCTATATTTTATCCAAACTTATATGTGCTCAAAACTAGGGTTTTCCGTTTTTCATATATATAATTCTTCTTTTAAAGCATTGCCTTTTTGAGCTTATAAGCTAGTGCTCATATTAAGTGTGTTTGCTATTCCATGTGTTAGTGCATATAGTTAGACCTGATCATATCAACTAATCGGTTGTTGTGTATAATCTATTAATAATGTGACTTACATATAACAATACTGGATCGCCATCCAAAAGTTTGATCGCTAGATCCTAGGTTTGTGTTGCGTTACCCGTCCCGGCTGGTGTGTTTGTTATTTCGGTTGACTTGGTAACCGTGCCATACCGGAACTACTTAGAGTAGGGATCTACTTGTATATCCATCTGCTAATATAGAATAGCCTGTTATACTGTGTGAATAATTTATACCAGTGTAGTCCCTTATATGGATTAGTATAGTAGCGCTTAGGTATGTGTACAAGGACGGCAAATATACAATAGACCCAAATTCACTAACACACAATTTAAAATTCATATAAAAAAAAAAATATATAAAAAAGGCAATCCTATATATTACCCTTATTGACGCTAAATTGTATACCAATCTGCTGTCAAATACTATGATTACTACATAGTCTACTATCATCCACTACAAGT